>NC_063059.1:10446404-10638904 GCF_018812025.1 Megalobrama amblycephala | reverse complement strand
TTATACTGTTTATATTGTGAACTATCCCTTTAATGTTAATTTATACATATATTAATGTTTATTGTTAATGCATGTTTATTTATAATACAGTAAATAATGTTAATTTATTCAAAATTAAATATTAAAATGTGTACTGACATACACTACTGATCAAAAATTTGGGATCAGAGAGATTTTTTTTTTTTTTAAAGAAATTGATACTTTTATCAGCAAGAATGACATTAAATTGATGAAAAGTGAAAATAAATACATTTATAATGTTCTAAAAGATTTATATTTCAAATAAATACAGTTTTTTTCCTATTCATCAAACTTAACACACACTGTAAAAAAAAAAAAAAAGAATTGTTGGTTCAACTTAAAAAAAAAGTAAGTTACCTGGTTGACTTAAAATTTTGAGTTCACTGGAATTAAAAATTTGAGTTAATACAATGAAAGCGATTGGTTTAATCAAAAGAAAATCAAAATATTATGTTATCTGAACATTACATTAATTACTGACTTTGATCTGACAAAAGAAAAAATGTTGTGATAACAAATCATGAAAATATTTTTTACAGTGCAGTTTCCAAAAAAAATATGAAGCAGCACAACTGTTTTCAAAATTAATAATAATGAGAAATGTTTCTTGAGCATCAAATCAGCATATTAGAATGATTTCTGAAGACTGGAGTAATGATGCTGAAAATTCAACTTCGATCACAGGAATAAATTACATTGTAAAATATATAATAATACAAAACAGTTATTTTAAATGAAAACAATATTTCTGAATATTACTGTTTGTACTGTTTTTTTTTTTTTTTTATCAAATAATTGCAGCCTTTGTAAGACTTCTTTCAAAAATGTAAAAAAAAAAAACAATCTTACTGACTGCAAATTTCTAGAGTATATAAAACCCTAGAGTATATAAAAATTGATATTAACCTACATTATAAATTCTGTAAAAGGTAACTGATAGTTCCTGATACCAAATGCAATAAGAAATAGGGCTGGGACAATACATCGATTCCCTATTCAATGAATCTGGATCGATCCTGATATTTTCTCTCTCAAATCGATTCTGAGCTTAGTTTTTAACAGCAGATGGCGCTCTAGGTTAGTTTTTAACCGCACACTCAAATGCTCATGAAGAAGAGTGCTGGAGAGCGCTCGTGCGTTCAGCTGAGCCATGTAAGTGGTTAAATACACTTGTACCTCGGCTCAGAATGCTTTTATGACACAAGATTATTGTAAACCCAGCCCACTGCAAACACATTTGTAATTTGCTTCGAACTTTATGAACGATTATGAAACAGCATTAACATTACGTGTGTTTCTAAAGCACGTAGTGCCATCTGCTGTTAAAAACTAACCTCAGAATCGATTTGATTGCTTCAGATTCATTGTATCGTGAATCGATGTATTGTCCCAGCCCTAATAAGAAATGTAACCAAACTGAACATTATTGTGAAGAATTGCCAAATGAATGTATGCTAATGTCTGATTGGTGGACTGGAATGTTTTTGTCTAGACAAACAAGATGTTGATTGAAGAACATGTCCTACTTGGGAAACTTACGTCACTATAAAGCCAAGAAGAATGAGCAAAACAGACATATTGTTTTCCATTTAATCTCATTGCTGTCTACGATAAAGTATTATTAAAGATATTTTTCATTCCCATTGGAATGAACAAACATCCATAAGTAACATACAAAGTCACCATTCAATCTCATTTTGTGGCAGTCGGATTTTCATTATGACTCTTGACTTTTAGACTTCCTCAGTCTTCACAGTTCTTCATATTTTCAGTAATACCAATTATAATAGATCAGTATACTCTTTCCTTTGATTTACAAATCCACAGTGAATGGATTTAAAGCCGAACCGGATGAATCTGAGCTCTCGCCAGCATTGAGCTCTGATGTCTGCAGGCTTTGAGCTGTTGTGGATATGAAGAACTTGTCGAAATCAGAGGCTGGCATGATCTCGCACTCCCCAGAGGTGCGAAGCACTGGGTTTCCCTTCCTCGTTCTCAGAGTTTACCTTTGTTCACTTTGTTGTGGAAATTTCCACAAGGTCCAATTAAGCCTCCCCCGAATCTCGGCATGTGCGATAACACATTTAAAGCTTCTTTTTTTTATCAGCTCTTTCATCTTATCTCGTCACCAGGCCACCCTTCCCCCATCTCTCTTACTCACATCAAACACTTCTGCGTGTATTTTTGCCACTCCTTCCCCCATTCTTTACCTCACGCTCTTTCGGCAGCATCACTTGGCCACTGAGGCTGGTTGCTGTGGCAACATCTCCCAACGGAGCTGGCTACCTTCCCTGTTACCGTAGCAACTGGTTCCCTGCAGGATTCCAAATGAGCCACTCCATCTCTCTCTCTCTCTCTCTCTCTCTCTGCTTTCCATAATTGAACTGAAATATGCTTTCCTGGCTGCTTTATATTCAGTAGGTCAAAAATATAGCCCAAAGAACCAGTAAATGAGCACAGAGCATTAGAGCCATTGATATTGTTTGTTTGAATGCTACATCGCTCCCTCTTAAGATGCTTAGACACACATTTACAAGTGACTGATGTCGCCTCGACACAATGGCTCACGACATAATTAAACAAGAGCGAGCAACCAAATCAGATAAAGTCCAACAATCTCAGCGGTCTAAATGGGTCCAGTGCATTTCATCCTGAATCTCCGCATCTCCAAATGCTTCATCTTGTCCGATGCTTGAAATTAGCATCTTGCAGTTTTCCTTTTAAAAAATGGAACTAGCCTATTAAGTTACGCAGATCGTTCCAAACGGCCTCTGCCTGCTTTCTCTGAGAGTGTCATTACATGTGAAATATACAAGATCCGCTTCATCCTCCCTACCGCAGGACCCTTTAATATTCATATAAATATTCATCACAGACCATTAGCGAGTGATATTACTCATGTCTCAAATTGCAATGTGTAATTGCTGCTATTAGCAGAGATTTAGCAGTGGTGTTAGCATTAGTATTAATGCATAGACTCAGCCCTTATAATTTAAAATGTAACACAATGTTTTTTTTTTTGTTTTTTTTTTACAACTGACTATCCAAGATATGTAAGCTGTGTAGCAGTGTTGGTATTATTAAGTTAAACTATTAAAAATAATTTCCGTTAATTGAAATAACACTGAAATAAAATACAATATAAACATTAGATGAAAAAGAAAAAAAAAGAAAAAAAAAGAAAATGAGATTTTGCAAGTGCTGAAATTACTAAAACTGAAATTAATATGAATTAAAGCTAAATAGAAACATTAAAAACACTAATAAAAATGAAAAAAAAAAAAAAAAAAAAAAAAAAGAACCATAGCTGAATTACTAAAAATTAACCTACTGTAAAATGTCTGGAAATACACTGGAAATATAAAAAATTAAAGCTAATTCTAAATACACTAATAAGCATCTTAAAGTTGTAATGTAATGGAAATTGCAACAGATATTTTCTTCCATATTATGATGCACATCAATTTACAAAAATTCACAATTGAAAAAATTTAGTCATATAGAGCTGGGTGATATGGCATAAAATCTCAATTTTTTTCAGAACGATTGACCAATTCAATGTAGTTAGTGAAATCAAAAACTTAATTACAATATGATTCAAGTAACATTGTCTTTATTACAATCTGATTATAAAAGTTCTATTCCAAGTGCACCACACCTGAAGTGATCATCAAGGTGTAAATGTAAAACAAATGACTTATTTGTTAAATATCTTTGCAGAAATTATGCATGGAATATGAAGAAAAATGTAGTGCAAACTTATTTTAAACATATCCTATATACTCAGAAATAATATAAAATGAGAAAAATGCTAAATATTTCTTGGCCATAAAGCAATAGCAATAAATAACACCAGTAATAGGCTATTATTAACAGCAAATGCTTTGTAAAACAGAAAATAATTGGCAGAATTCAGCCTGTCACCATGCAAACATGAAATATCAAACAAACAGTAGTAGTTCTTTACAGGTTTTTGCATTCCATTGTGCTATTTTTCCTATTGTTTTAGCGTGTTTAGCATCTTTTGCAGCATCTCATCCATGAAACGGCATTGTAAAAGCATGGAGGTCAAGTAAAAAAAAAATAAGTTCAACTCGCGTTTAATAACTTAATTGTAACGTTTGCTAATGTTTTTATTCAAAATTGCTATTTCTCAATTTAAAAATAATAAAATCGAGGCAAAACATTAAATTCCAATTAATCGAAAAAAATCGGAAAAAAATGCCAAGCCCTATCATCACATAAAGTGATTGTGTCTCCTCAGAAAATCTGGATGAAAATTTGAACTCAGTATTGGCCGACGCTGTACACGTGAGCAGCACGACGCATGCTTGTGATGTTGACGCGGGAGCCAGCCAATAATGAGTCGGCGTTCTGACGTAGAACCAACCTGGAAGTGCTGCACTGTGTTTACTACCTAAACTGTTTAGGAGACTGACAGGGAAGAGAAGAAATTGTTGAATAAAGTAATTTTTTTTTTTTTTTTTCATGTATTTTCATCGCTTCATAACATTAAGGTTGAACCACTGTAGTCACATGGACTATTTTAACAATGTATTTACTACCTTTCTGGACCTTGAATGTAGTTATGACATTGTTGTCTATTGGGGGATCAGAAAGCTCTCAGATTTCATCAAAAAATATCTTAATTTGTGTTCAGAAGATGAGCAAAGGTCTTGCAGGTTTGGAATGACATGAGGGTGATTAATGTAATTAATGACAGAAATTTCATTTTTGGGTGAACTAACTCTTTAACTAATGTAAACAAATTGGGTTGAGTAAATTATTCTGTCTAATGTCTAATTTGTACCTGGCTAGAGTCAGGCTGGATTCAGCCATTGTTCATTATCTGCATTACACTCTTTTTGCACTAATGGTTCCAGAGCGAACCATGTCAGATTGGACAAAAAAAATCCCTGTCTGTATAACTGTATATATACAATGATCTATTCTTCAGACCAAGCCTAGAGGTTTAATACTTTCCCATTTCTGAAAAGAGAAAAATGCTCTGTAATCTATGCTGAATAGAGAAGCACTGTTCAACAATTCATTCAATTATCTGTGCTTGTATAACATTTTGATAGCTACAGAACTCATCTCAGCTCACAGTGGCAAGTGTTTACAAATGCCATTTTCTTGCTGCGTCCTTGAGACTTCCAGCCGGTGTGAAATATGCCGCCGGTAAAAGATTGTGGAAAAAACACATTGTATGAAAGATCACACCGCAAGGATAAAGCACAAAGGAAAAATGAATTGCTGCTGTGAAAAGCAAACATTTTAAAAGCCAAGAACAAGCCAAGATAGACCATAATGCTGCGGTGCAATGGTTCGAGGAGAGAGAGGTTGCGGAGAACATTGAGTTCTATTAGAGACAGGAGAGCTGTTAGATTGACAGAAGTAGCTGAAGAGATGGGGAGGGACAGACGGAGAATGAGTGAAGTGGGCACAGACGATAAATATTTTATTGCAAAACAAACTGAGATGATGGAAAAAAGAGGGGAAAAGCAGTGGTGGGCCAAATGGGGATGGACACATGGTGTGGAAGGAGACAGGAGGGGCGGTGGAACGAGGGACGTTCGAGAACAGAAGAGCATGACAGAGGTGCCCAAGCAGATCCGACAAGCAAGAGTCCAGACATTTCCAAGACCCTACATAATTGATGGAGCTGCAGCAGCCAGCCATCTTTTTTTAAAAATGTGCCGAGTGTCACACACAACTACATTTTGGGGTCTTGATACATAACAGTATTGTGCAAAAATTGAATAACTGTATCTGTATTCAATTCAAGAATGTGAATTTGAATTTAACCAAAGAATATAGATATAGAAAGACAGTTCACTCCTATTAGCTATGAATGGGAGAAAGTGCAACACGCAATATGGCGGAATATGGCGGAATATGTAATTTAATTGGAAGTTCACCAAGCAGTTTTTGAGATTTCAGGATTCCCCCATTCAAATAGATAGGACATGGTCTTGGATGCCCGAAATAGCTGCCCGGAGGCGTTGCAAATATGGCTGCCGAAAGGGACTTTGATTTAACTGGCCACACCCCACAGGAAGTTGAATGTAGCATTTGAATTGAAATGAATTTACTTAATTGTAATTCAACAGAGGTTTTCTTCCAACCTTTTCCACAAACGTTAATGTATTCAACGTGATGAAATACATAAACTATATACAATTATTAAAATTTAAATACAAATCAATCTACACTACTGTTTAAAAGTTTGTGGTTGGTATATTTTTATTGTTTATGAAATAAGTACCTTCAAGGCTGCATTTATTGATTAAAAATACAGTAAAAATCACAATATTGTGAAATATTATTATAATTTAAAAGAACTGTTTTCTATTATAATATATTTATTCCTGTGATGCAAAGCTGAATTTTCAGCATCATTATTCTAGTCTTCAGTGTCACATGATCCTACAGAAATCTTTCTAATATGCTGATTTGCTGCTCAAGAAAAAAATTCTTATTATCATCAATGTCGAAAACAGTTGCATTAGTTAATATTTTTTTGTGGAAACTAAGACACTTTTTTAAGATTCTTTGATGTATAGAAAGTTCAAAAGAACAGCATTTTTTTAAAACAGAAATGATGTCTGTGCTGTCACTTTTTATCAATTTAACAAAGAATACTTAATTAATATTAATATTAATTTCTTTAAAATAAATTATCTTACTGATCCCAAACGTTTGAACATCAGTGTATGGCCTTCTAACATTTTTCAGACAAGGCTTTGTCAAGCCAACATTTAAAGTTTGCAATTTTGCATCATGTTTGCTACCTGAATGCAAAAGATATTACATTTAAAAGGAATTTAAGGAAAATTTGATTCTGAATGGTGCACAACCCTGGCAACACCACTCTACTACAAAAGTCCCAACAACAAGCCGAGATCTGAAAATTACCCATCTTGCTCAGCAGCAGAGTCAGAACTTTTTTCATATCTCAACAGCCGACACTGTGAACACGGCAAACCCTGAGACAAGAGCTGGCAAGAAAGAATGTCACCTGACTTTTTCAATCAAAACATATAAAAACATGATGCAAACTCATGGTTATATAATAAACACAGACAATGCATCATTTTGCAACAAATAGATACAACATTTTTACTTTTCTAAAGAAAATGTGAGTGATTCCTGCTTGTGCAAGAGCTTGTTTTGTTATTCGTTGTTGCAGTTGTCATATAATGAGTAATGACATAAAGGTTTGGCAATCACTGCATTCCTCATATGATATTTGACATTTTATGCCCAGGTGATACTCAAATAATAGGCAAAACATCATCATTTGCATAACATGTTTTGCATTTTACTCTGCACCAGCAAATGATGGACAAAAAAAGGGGACTCCATAAAAATGGAATCAACCTGTCGTCTTTGATGATGCTTCAGCTCTAGCCAACGTGTTTCCTGGGGGATTTATTTCATGTGGAGTCTCAGTGGTGTGTGCGAACCAACATTTCTCATGAAGGACTATATATTTTTATTCCAAAGAATTCCTTCAAGGTTGCCCTAAATCTGTCTTCGATCTCACAAATCCATCTTATCTTGCCTACAGCTATTTGCCTGCTCCATTTGCTATAAATCTATTATCACTCCCCATTTAGCCCAGTTTGCATTGCACTCTTGTATTTAACCACATTTCAAACCGCTGATCTAAACTTGCCCATGCAAAACCACTGACATTTACAACAGCAATACTGCTGTAATATATATATATATATATATATATATATACTGGGCCGCATTAATGCACGGGCTTACCTGGGCTTAAGCCCAGGGCCCCGGGCTGAGGGAGGGCCCCGGTGATGCCGGAAAAAAATATAACCGCATTTTATAATGTGATGACTGTCCCTTTAACATCGCTTTGATTTGAATACATGTGCTGTTCTGCGCGTTAAGTTCATTACGACGCGCCGCGTCTAGCAGCAAGCAACTAAGTATCAGTATCTGGACAACGCGGACACAACGCGTTTTTGCTTTGAAAAACGCGAGACGCGGGCAGTGGAATGGGGGAAACCGCAAGGACTCGAGACGCTTTTTAAAACTTTTTTTAACTTAGCTGAACTGATTCATGGCTTTAGAACGCCATGTCATGCATCAAGACGCGAGCGCAACGGTTCTGCACGTCCTTCTAGCGCATGTTTACATAGAAAAACAAAGAAAAAGTAGCGCAGAAAAGCGCGTTCTGTGTGAACAGCCCCAAAGAAGAAAATGTGTTCGAATTTTAAAGACGTGGTGCGGCGCTACGCTTATCGACCGATGTGCGACCCTTCACTCATTAAACCCTGCAGTCGTCAGTAGTCCAATAAAAAATACAAATCATAGCCTACAAAAATACAGTTTCTGAAAACGTTCAATAAGGTAAAATGTTGAAATTAACAATGAACAATACTTTTATTAACCTTACAGATGGAATCTTATTATAAAGTCTTACCATTTCATATAAATCCATGAAAACATAAATCCATAAAACAGTCATGCTTAAAGATGACCATCTTTAAATATCTACACAAAGGCCACATTGACATTAGACACACATTGTATGTATGTATACATTATTTGCTTCCATTTTAGAACACTGATTATTATTTAAATAAGATTTATTGTAGGCCTATTACAGTGATGATAAAAGAGAACTGAAATCAAATGCATTTCTGATTTGTTTATATATGTCTGCTGCATAATGATACAGTTTGCTTTCTCGTGACACTAGTTTTAATTATGCAACTTTGCTGCATAACGAATCGATAAAAGTGACCAGCTGGATATAAACTAATGCAAATACTAATGGTAATGGTTTTTGTTAAAGATCAAAGTGCAGGATAAAAAAGTAATTTTTGCCTTAAAGAATGATTTGATTCTGAACTGCCGAAATGAGTCTTCAGCAATTCCAGTCTCACTTTCTGTTACAAACCTAAATAACAATGTAAAAATTTGCGTAATGGCAGCCGGTTGCTCGCGAACAACATCTATTTTGACCTGCTTTCAAACACTGAGACTGGAAGACTGAAACTTCAAAAAGCTGAGACTGGAAGAGTTTGGTTTGTGTTGTTGACATATTGACATGACATCTTTACGGTGTGAAAGCAAATCCACTTTGCATGCACTTCCAAAAGACAAGGACTCACGCTAGAATTGAAATGGTAAAACTGGCGCCTTTGTTACTGTTCGAATCTGCGTCTCATTTCAGAGGCTGCGTCCTCCGGAGCTCGCATTTGAAGGCTGCATACATCATTAAGGATGTCTTATTTAAGAAAATTAACCATAATAAAATTGATGCTTATTCCTCGTGAGGTGCAAAATGCTGTATTTTCTTTCTTTCAACAGTTGTTTTTCTTAAATGAGCTGGTCTCAATTCTTCAAATGCGACCTCTGGAGGATGCAGCCTTCGAAATGAGTAGCCTGTACAAATAGTTCAGACAATGTGCCAATATGTAGTTAATGCAGTGATATTTATATTTTATAACAGACCTATAGATTCGGATGTTTTGGTAATGGCATTTATTCATGCAAAATAAAAGGCTGATAACTTGCACTTTGTGATTAAGAAGATTGAGTGAATGTAGGCAGGGGTTAAATTGGGATTTGTTATGTGTGTGTGTGTGTGTGTGTGTGGGGGGGGGGGGGTCATTTCTGTAGGCCTGTGCCTTCTCCTTTGTGTCAGTATCAAATGTAAGAGTGATGCTACCATTAAAGGACAGAATATAAATACAAAATACAGTAGCCTACTCAACATTAAGCCTGGTTTTGTGCTTGTGCTTTGGACAACTAAATTTAGTAAAAAAGTAGCTTGTCTGGAAAAAAAAATATTTACTATTATTCAAATCTTTTATCTTTTATTTCATATTCTTACATTTGATAAATTAAAATAGTAAGACACTATAGGGCTGTTACCAAATTAAATAATTTACACTGAAAAAGTACAACTGCGTTCAATAATGTTATGAGATTCTTTAAATATTTTTGAATAAACAAATAAGAAATGCTGGTGGAAATTTATACTTTTAAACATGAAATTAAACCGCCAGTAGATGGCGGCAAGTGACCGTCTTAATGAGTGAGCCACTGAGTCATTTATTCAAACGATTCACTCTGAATCAAGAATGAAGCAGTTGTTTATGAAACGCTGAATCATTCAAAACGGCTGAGCGCAGCTGCGAGATGCGCTGCTTCAGCTTTGTTTGGAACTATTTTCGCTGCTACAATAGAACAAAAAACAGGCATATTGCATCTAAAACGTAAGTGATTGATATTAACTACTTGTTTATTTAACTGTTGTATGAAATTAGTGTCAATTTCAGTCGAGGTGATATTCAGGAATTCAGCACTTTCGGTCGTGTGATGCTTAACTTTATCATATGTCGTAAATAGCAAGCTAAACCCCATTGAATTTTTATTGCAACATGATAACTGAGTTTCTTTGTGTGAGCAGAGCTCATTTGTTTTGAATTCTCCTCAAGAGGTTACGTGATCCTCAACAGTGCAATATCACCGCCAGTACATCCACTATCAGTCGCCACTTAAGCTAGATTAATCATGCTCGCGTTTTGGTTGTTATTGACATTTTAATCAAGCTACTTATCTGGTCAGGCAAGTAAAATTCTCTTTCACTTCAAAAAATCCACTTGTCCCGCAGTCCCGGACAAGTGTATGTCGAGAACTCGTAAGCCTATGTGCCGGGGCTCAGCCCCGGACGGCCCCGGCCCAATTTAACCCTGAATATAGGTAATAGTGCTGTTGGATGAAGGGCCCCCTCAAGAGGTAAAGCCCAGGGGCCCCTTGTAGTCTTAATGCGGCCCTGCATATATATATATATATATATATATATATATATATATATATATATATATATATATATATATATATATATATTTTAGGGGTGTAACGGTACACAAACATGACAGTTTGGTATGTACCTCGGTATTAAAGTCACGGTTCAGTACAGCTTATTGCTTCTTTTTTCTTATTTTTTTATTAAGTAGTGGCTTACTGAACAAACTGCGTCTCTCTCTTTATAAATTCAATTATCATTAACATTTATAGCTAATGCTGTAAACTACAGGGAGCCCTTTCTTGAACATTACTATAATATTAAAGGTTACAATTAACAACAGAGCCCAAACTATTAAATTCAGTTGCTATTTTTCTATTTTAATTGCATATGCATTTGTAGGAGTTTCCCTTTCAGACGCAAAATTTATGGGAGTAGAGTATTTAAATAAATCACGCAACGTGATTTACTAATGATTGCGCTAGTCAATTTACTGGTATTTGCATCATTATTTAACGCCCCCCAAAAAAGCATGTCTTAACCCATTTTGCGACATGGCTTACTGCTAGGAGGAGACACTGCAGAGAACAGAGAGCACGTTGTAGAAGGGAAAAAATATTTTCCACTCATATTAATTTCTTTGGAATGCCAGAGGAAGACATTATCAGAATATATCATTTGCCAAGCCATGTTGGCCTATATAGGCCTATATATGTGTACGTGTTTGTCAGATTATATGTAACAAGTTGCGCCTGTGTCGAACCGCACCTGATGAGCATCAGCTCTGCTTATTTGCGACCCAACGCTAATTTGCACTGCTCTTGGTAGATTGCGTTAGTCATCAAAGTCCTGGGATATTGATCTGGTCAGTTAAGTAGCAGAGGGGGCTGTTAATCAGTTTCAGCCGATTTGGTGTTAATGAAATTAACAACAGATGCACTAGATGGGCAACAATGAGATGACCCCCCAAAACATGAATGGTTTTACAGGTGGAGGCCACTGACATTTTTTTTCCCTACTCATCTTTTCTGACTGTTTTTCGCTAGTTTTGCATTTGGCTAGGGTCAGTGTCACTACTGGTAGCATGAGGTGATACTTGGACACTACAAAGGTTGCACAGGCAGTCCAACTCCTCCAGGATGGCACATCAATACGTGCCATTGCCAGAAGGTTTGCTGTGTCTCTCAGCACAGTCTCAAGAGCATGGAGGAGATTCCAGGAGACAGGCAGTTACTCTAGGAGAGCTGGACAGGGCCGTAGAAGGTCCATGACCCATCAGCAGGACCGGTATCTGCTCCTTTGTGCAAGGAGGAACAGGATGAGCACTGCCAGAGCCCTACAAAATGACCTCCAGCAGGCCACTGGTGTCAATGTCTCTGACCAAACAATCAAACACAGACTTCATGAGTTGGGCCTGAGGGCCCAACATCCTCTAGTGGGCCCTGTGCTCAATGCCCGGCACTGTGGAGCTCGATTGGCATTTGATATTGAACACCAGAATTGGACACTGAATGACTTGCCTGAGGTAAATGTAATGCTATGTGAAATATCTTTCTCAAGCTGTTTCATTGATGTCTTTCCGCAGTTGTAACACTGATTTTGAGAGATTACACGCACATCTAGATAGTCTGTTCTACTTCTGGACTTTTTCGCGTTAGCAAACAGGGTTGCATTACCGCATGCGCCCGGTTCTGGATTGGAGTGTGGCTCGCCTGTGACTGACTGTATGTGTCGTCTAACTGCATGAACCAAACCGTGACGTGCGGACCATATGGAATGCATGTATCGTTACATTCCATTTATATATATGGCTTCTGAATACATTATACATCAGCACCTACATTTTATGTTCATTCATTATCGCAAACTCCCTTCGTGTTGAAATAGGTTCTTGGTCACTAAAATGCCCGGCCTGGTTTTATATAATATGTGCTCTGAAGACTTGCATGCTCGTGACATCTCTCCATTGACCGACATCTCCCACCAGGCCATACATGAGTGCAGATCACTGACAGAGATGAATAGGATCAGGCGAACAAACCAGGGCCAGTGGGGTTAGGATTTCTCCCAAAGCTAATATCGCTCTATCTTCCTTACACTCTCCTCCCATCCTCTGGCTTGCATTTTCATCTGCCATTACGGTTTCTTTCTATGTAAACTCTCTCCCTCTTGCTCTTTTTTTAACACTTTCTCTCTTTTGATCCATTTCCCTCCAGTAGAAGTCTAGAGCAGTGTTATCAATTTATTGCAGCAGCTCCATAGGCTGTCTTACTAAAGCCTCCTACTGGGAAGCCAAAACTTCAGCCTTAATTTTTAGCCTCACAATCTCTGAAAGTTCGAACAGAAACCAGAGCCAATTAGGCTTTTCCCTGGCCAGGCTGAAGACACAGACAGAGACCTACACTGAATTTTATTCTCACTCATAGGGCTGCACAATTATGATATCATAAAAATAACTAATTTTATTCATTCTGATTAATACAATTTACATTAAAAACACATTTAAGTAGTGCCATATTCTTTATGTAGGCTACACATCCACAACTAGCAGAGAACTTTGTTCCTGAACAGCTACAGTGGTGCTCAGAATTATTGGCACCCTTGGTAAATATGATCAAAGATGACTGTAAAAATAAATCTGCATTGTTTATCCTTTTGATCTTTAATTCATAAAATGAGCAAAAATCCAACCATTTCATTGAAGGAAAAGAATTGAAAGTGGGGGGAAAATCACATTATGAAATAAATGTTTTTCTCCAAACCATGTTGGCCACAATTATTGGCACCCCTAGAATTTTTTATGAGTAAAATATCTCTGAAGTATATTCCCATTCATATTTACATTTTTTTAGCACACCAGGGTGATCATGAACATGAAATTGTCCAGCCATGACTTCCTGTTCCACAGGAGTATAAACATGAGGAAACACAAAGGCCAAATTATCTTAATCATTCATCACAATGAGTAAAACCAAAGAATATAGTTCTGTTGTGCAGCAAAAGATTGTTGAGCTTCACAAAATAGAAAGTGGCTGTATGAAAATACCTAAAGCATTGAAAATCCCCATTTCCACTATCAGGGCAATAATTAAGAAGTTCCAATTAACTAAAGATGTTACAAATCTGCCTGGAAGAGGACATGTGTCTAAATCGTCCTAATGTGCGGTGAGGAGGAAAGTATGAGTGGCCAAAGACTCTCCAAGGATCACAGCTGGAGAATTGCAGAGATTAGTTGAGTCTTGAGTCTCAGAAAGCCTAAAAAAATGATCAAACAGCACCTACATCCCCACAAGATGTTCGGGAGGGTTTCAAGAAAAATCCTCTGCTCTCATCCAGAAACAATCTCCAGTATATTCAGTTGTCAGACAAGACTGGAACTTCAAACGGGACGAGCTTCTATGGTCAGATGAAACTAAAACAAGAGCTTCTTGGCAGCAAACCCACCAGATGGGTTTGGTGCACACATGGATAAAAAGTGCTCCATGTCCACGGTTAAATATACTGCCGGATCTTTAATGTTGTGGGCCTATTTTTCTGCTGGAAGTCCTGGACATCTTGTTCAGATACATGCTATCAGGGATTCTACCAAATACCAACAGATATTAAAAAAAAAACCTGACTGCTTCTGCTAGAAATCCAATAATGGGCCGTGGTTGGATCTTCCATCAGGACAATGATCCTGAACAAACATCAAAACCAAAACACAAAAATTTGTCACTGAGAGATTCTGCATGAAGGAATGGTCTCTGATCTCTTGTCAGGTGTTCTCCAAACTCATCAGGCATTATAGAAGAAGACTCAGAGCTGTTATCTTGGCAAAAGGAGGTTGCAAAAACTATTGAATAAAAGGGTGCCAATAATTGTGGTCAACGTGTTTTGGATATAAACATTTATTTCATAATGTGACCTTCCCCCCACATTCAATTCTTTTTCTTCAATGAAAGGTTAGATTTTTGCTAATTTTATGAATTAAAGATCAAAAGGATAAACAATGCAGATTTATTTTTACAGTCATCTTTGATCATATTTACCAAGGGTGCCAATAATTCTGAGCACCACTGTATTATATTATCACTTGGCAGCACGAAAAACAAAATTCAGAATTTGAACAAATGATACACTGAAACCAAAGCCGTCTTTGTGAACAATAACTCTCTTAATTACCATGTTTCTGTGCCTTGTAATGGGAGCATTATAGATTTTTCACATTGATCACATGCATTTTATATTAGGTGTTTCACTGTCTACACTGCAAGCAAACAGCAAGACATCTAGCAAATAGCTTTTCGCCTGAGTAAGGTGATATTTATTCAACACTGACTTTTTGTGGGCCTCTGCGAACCAAAGTGAATCATAAAACACACATCAGACTGCTGAAACTTCACTCTTTTTTAGCCTCTAATTTAAATGTAATTCATGTGCACAACTGATCTGTGATTTGTTACAACTACTGCAAAAAATGTAAAATATGCAAATGGAAAGCACTAATCAACACCTTTTCACAACTACTTAAACAAGGCAGTCATTAGTGTAATCTTCAGTATTTATATGGTTGATTTTGAATCTTATTTGCCCGCATTTCAGTGTACAAAATCATGAAATGCAACATTTGTATTCAGTATGCATTTTTTTTAGCCATACCCTCATTAGAAGGTGCATAATAAAGGTGCTGGAATTCATCAGCATGGCTGCCTTGGATTTTATTATCAACAAACAAAAGTGATAGTGGCTGCCAAATAAGCCACATTGTTTAAATGGACATAATGCCATCAGTGAGAGTTTCAATGGCATCTCTTTTAAATGAGCAGTGTATTTTTCTTTCATAGTCAGAGAGCATGACAAGGAATACAACTGACAAAGAATACAAAAACGGCGGGAAGGAAGAGGAATGATGCACTGAAATGGTGCATTTCATACCCTGTAGCAAATGCACATGGCAGAGCAAAGCACACTGGGAAACATTAGTGAAACCTGATTATCTCCCAGCTCGGAAATTAATTAAACGAGAGGGGGAATCTGGTGGGGCTTGCATGCTCGTATCTGTTTCAACAAATCCCCTGCCCTGCAGCCAGAATCGTTGTGCCTCTGTACCGACAGGGCCGCAGTCTACTGGGAAGAGGTGAGCATGTTGGGCAATTTAAAAATTCAAGCACATCACCACCCAAGGGCCCTCCCTCCCATCCGTAGGTCTCTCTTTACCTGATTAACACTGTCTTACCCCTCCACCACCCTCTGCTAACAATGACTACATAAGGACGTCCTGTGGAGCAGTGGCGGCTGCATAAGCGGGGAAGCACAGGTGTCACTTATCAATGTCAAAACATGCTTTTTAATTTTTGTGTCTGTTGTTCTTAAAACTGACATAACTTAAATAATTGATCAAGCTCATAAAAAATTAATAATATAATTGTTAATATGTTTTTATTTTAATTATTACTTAATATTTTATCTACAATTTTAATTTATCATTATATAAATTACATTATTAAAGTTATTACATTATTTTTTATTAATTTAATGCAATTATTAAATTACGAATGTACGCAAAAATGTATGTATTCATAAAATTATTATAATTTATCAATAGACTGAATATTTTAGACTTTAAGTAAAAGCATTAAAACGATAAATAAATAATATTTACAATATGTAATGATAAAAAATAATGTAATTTAATATTTAAAAATGTAATTATTTTAATGTTTTTTATAATTAAAGTTATTTAAAATATTATTTAATATTTTATGTAATTTTAAATTATTAATGATATAAATGATATTACAAAATCATACTAAATTTACTATAAATAATATTTACTATATGTAATGATAAAATAATTCAATTTAATATTTAAAATGTAATTATTTTAATATGTTTTTATAATTAAAGATATTTAAATTATTATTTAATATTTTCTATGTAATTATAAATTATTTAATGATATTACAAAAATCATACTAATATAAATAATAAACAAATAATATTTACTACACATAATGATAAAAAATAATGCAATTTAATATTTAAAATGTAATTATTTTAATATTTCTAAAATTAAAGATATTTAATTATTATTATTTACTATTTTTATGTAATTTTAAATTATTAATGATATTATGAAACTCATACTAATATAAATTATAAATAAATAATATTTAATATAGATAATAATAAAATAATGTAATTTAATGTTTAATTTCAATATTTTTATAATTAAAGTTTTTTTTAATAATTATTTAATATTTTCTATGTAATTATAAATTATTAATGATATAAATGATATTATAAAAATCATACTGAAATTAATTACATTGTATATAAAAAAGCTGTATTAATAAAATATATAATTTAACAATTTATTGGACGATGGGCTTTTCAATAAATGTATAAAAGTCTATATATTTGCTTCTAATATCAAACAAACAAACAAACAAACAAACAAAACAGAACAGTTAATCTACCATTGCGATAAATGAATCATCCAGGAAGCCTACGATCATCCAAATGCAATGTACATTGTTCCTGAAAAACTCAGTCCAGATGTGCTCTATAATTGAGCAAGATTTTCAACTTTTGGAACCATTTCATGCTATGTTCCCCGAGGGGCTTCGCAGTACAGCTTCATCAGGTCTCAGGTTCCATAATGTGGAGTCTCTCCTCTGCTTCTAGAAATCCAATATCAAAATGTTGTCAGAGGAATCTCACACTCCCAACAAGCTACACAACAGGCCACAGTTCAGCTGTTTCCTCCGTGCATAAACATAATAAGAAAGAGCACTGCAGCACTCAAACCCCTCCAAAAGCATGAGAATAATCCTCGGTTTCTAGCATCAACAAACAACCTCTTCACAACAGTCTAAACATTGCTTTCATGAGGGGAGACAACTCCCAGAGAAGATTACGTGAGGTACATCCTAAGGTACGGTGAAGAAAATGAAAACCACATATTGGGGGTGAAAATTTAAGAAGTGGTTTTAAACAGGGGGAATCTATCATGCTCAGTTGCGACGGCAAAACCAATGAAGCCAAGACTGACTCTGACTGTACAACACAACAGAGTTACTACTGCCAGCAACGGTAATCCTAGTAATGCTCTTACCAGCCCAGCGTAATTGAACAATGAAAGATGGGTTTATGGCTAATAAATTTAGGCAATCTTCACTGGTGGTTAATAAATAAAGAAGTATATAATCCTCTTAAGATATGACTGTCAACTTTTTGCATGCTCCCACTTTCAAATAACAATAGATGGGATTTGCACCTCATCCAGATTATTGCTAAATGGAATTATGCTCACTGTTTCACATGACAAGGTGACCTTAAAGACTCTCACACTTATCCCACCAGCTTTCATCTGCCGTACAGGTGTACTTCAATGGAGCTACCTTTGTGAACAGATACATGGTTAATCAAAGAAAAAATACTGCTACAGCACTAATGCTATCTTTTGAATGTAATATCATTTTTCTACTTTAAAGGAAAATTAAAATGGAAAAATCTTCTCTCAGATTGAACAGTGGTTTCACCAATCATTTATTGTATCACCCACATGTCATGAATGAGACCCAATATTTCTATTTTGACATATAGGCTAGGGTGATTTATATTATATTATATTATATTATATTATATTATATTATATTATATTATATTATATTATATTATATTATATTATATTATATTATATTATATTATATTATATTATATTATATTATATTATATTGGCTGGGAGCCGTGTGATCTTTTAGTGATAACAGCACTCCTACCTAATGTTTATATCACTCTGCTTGAAGTGACAGTCATGTAGGCTGAGCGAATCCACCGCATATTTTTATTTTTTACAAATACTACACTTCTTGTACCACGAACTGTAGTTGTAGTGCGAGAATGTAGTTATTTAGACCTGAAATATGTGACTCATAGTTAGTCATAGTGCCTGAACGTTTTCACAGAAGCGAGCTCCAGGCTGTCAGCGGCTGTTCAATGCTCATGTACCCGCCGAGAACAGCTTCATCTCGGCCAGTGTTTTGGGGATTTGTCGCTGGCTCTTATAGTGGTTAAACATGAGATATAATTCATTTTGGGTACATAAAATGGATAGTCTTTGGTCTTATTAATATATTACTTGTTCCTGAGCAAATCGCACTGCTTTTGTACATTTGACTGATTTGTACAATTGTGTTTATTTATAATGGCTATTGTTGTTAATTTAAATGTTGTTCAGTAAATATTTAATTTTATATAAATAATATGTTGTATTTGCTATTGAGAAAGGGTCCATTAGTGCGTAATATGGATCGAGTGAAAGCTACATTAATACACCATTAGATGGCGGCAAAACGTTTAAATTGAAGACTTTCAAGACTTTTAAAGACTTTTAAATTGAAAGGGACTTTTGTACACAAAGGATGTTGTTTTAGTGCTGTTATGGAAAATTCTCTAAACTGTAAAAAGGACAAATACAAAGATCGCTTTCCTCAGCGGACATTCAAACAGATTTTTGTAATGGATATAATATTATAGACATCGACCTGAAGAATGAATGTTATATCAGACACAGGTAATGCTTGCTCAGGTGATCTCTCACTCTCTCTTTCAATAATACTAATATAATAATAATAATAATAATAATAATATTCAATCAACATTCCTTTGTTACTAATTCTAAAGTGACGTTTTAGAATTATTAACAGAGCCTTGGTCAAACTGTCAATTCGAATCCAAGGCGGAAGGAAGTAACTCTGCATAAAAGAGGGTTTTAAAGACACTCAATTGTTGTTTTTTTTATTCATTTACACACTCCTGGTATCGAACTGTTGTATAAAAGCAATATCACACTCATAGCCGTGCGATATGGCTCTATATCAGCACGCTGTGATTACCTACGGTCAAATGACAGCCATGCTGATATACAGATATATTGCATGACCACGAGTGTGATATACTATATTATAGATGATTACATTCAGGTTTTAGCAAAAATATTTATGTAGGTAAACACTGATCATTATTACATAAATATTGTTATGTCTGAGTATATAAATGATTATTCATCCTTTTGTTGTAAGTGAAAAACTATGTGCAAAACATTTCTTGATCATTTTAAACTACAGATTACTGTTTTGTTCTTGCGTTAAACATTTTGAATCATCTTAACAACAATAGCTGTTTGGTCAAAACAATTTGACCAAGTGGTTTCTTATTCCTGTAATGTCAAAGCTGTATTTTCAGCATCATTACTCCAGTCTTCAGTGTCACATGATCCTTCAGAAATCATTCTAATATGATGATTCAGTGCTCAGGTAACATTTCTTATTATTGTCAATGTGCAGCTAAGTCATTTAGAGTATCAGTGATGTTGTCTGTGTTGTAAACATTAAATATAAAGGAACTGGATCTACACACCTGAATGTGAAGATGGAGAGCATATGAAGAAGACAAATGAAGGTCAGAAGGAAAAAAAAAATCAGTTGATCACAAAATAAACCTACACTAGTCTGCACATATACAGTACGTCATCATATTTCCTTTCTGTTTAATAATTTATTATAAGTGCACATTGCTAAAGGCAACACTTTAATAAACATGAACAAAGAAAGGGTATCCCCTCATAGACTCCCATGACTGCCGCACCACAAACCCATCTTATCTAACCAGCTCTACCATCAGTGTACAGACACACTGGGTCACTGCACGATGCCGGTGACAGTGGGTTTCCTAGACACACCCTAAAGACTCTGCTATTCATTTCCCATGAGGCTCGACGGCAGCATCTGTGGCCCAGCAGCTAGAGGTGAGTGCTGACGCATTCAGACAGCAGGAGGGGACAGAAGTCAGCCCGGTCTCCCTCCCTCTCCCTCTCCCTCTCCTTCTGCCTATTGCTATCTTTTAAGCTGGTGATGGTGTTTACTGTTATACCACTGTGCTTTCGTGTATGACCCAAAATACAGGTTTTCTAGACTAGATATACACCAAGCATACAACAAGCTACAAACTAGTTTCAAATGTGGCGAGGTAAAGAACAAGAGGAGTATACTAACACAATATCGTTATCATGTTTTGTTTCTAAAGACATTTGTAGATTTAATGGCTTAGTTTACCCAAAAAAAAAAAAATAATAATTTCTGTCATTAAGTATACTCACCCTTCGTTTCAAACCTGAAAGACCTTCGTTCATCTTCAGAACACATATTAAGATATTTTTGATATCAGAGAGGTTTTTTATCTCCCATAGAAAGCAATGTAATTACCACATTCAAGGTCCAGAAAAGTAGTAAAAACATTGTTAAAATAGTCAATGTGACTACAGTGGTTCAACTTTAATTCTATGAAGTGACGAGAATACTTTTTGTGCGCAAAAACAAAACAAAAATAACAACTTTATTCAACAATTTCTTCTCTCCCCTGTCTTTTTGCTACGCTGTTTACGTCCAGCGCTCTACGTCAGAACACAGATTCGGTATTGGCCAACGCTGTAACACGTGATCAGCACGACACATACGTGTGCTGCTGACGCAGGAGCCAGACAATAATGAGACGGCATTCTGACGTAGAACCTGGCAGCGCTGGACGTAACGCTGGATTTCTTTGTCACTTCATGTTTTTACTACCTTTCTGGAACTCGAATGATGATTACATTCTATGGGGGATAAAAAAAAAACTTCTCAGATTTCATCAAAAAATATCTTAATTTGTGTTCTGAAGACGAACGAAGGTCTTACAAGTTTGGAACGACATGAGGGTGAGTAATTAATGACAGAATTTTACTTTTTGGGTGAACTAACCCTTTAAGATTATTAGCTAAGTTAAGATTCAATTACACTAACTTCAATTAAACTGATTGCATTCTAGGAGACAGGATATGACTTCATAAAGGGAATTAATATTAAGAGCAGAGCAGTTTCAGAGCTGATTGATTATTGGTCATTGATTATGCTGTGTGAATGACTGAATAAACAAATGAACAAAACTGATTGAAGAGAAACTGCATTTTCTTGTCCGGTAACACTTTACAATAAGGTTGTGTTAATATTAGTGAATGGACTGAATTAATTGTGAATTTTTCTATAGCAATTTATTTATCTTGGTTGATATTAATGTCTTGGATGGATGGATGGATAGATGGATAGATGGATGATTATTTTTAATGTATTATAGTATATTGTATATATACATTATATATAATGTATGGTGGCAATAAAAATCCCTTCGGATGCAGTAAAATTTAGATATGTGTTCTCTTGATCTTAACCTGATTTGTTTCCAAGAATTTAAAGGGATTTACTACATTTATATCCTGAGAGACAGACACAATCCCAAACCATGCTCAACACTTTATCTGCATGTGGCCAAATCAAGCATCATATTACATAAAGTCTTTATATAATAAATAAATCTGCCCCATTATTCTGTCTTTTTCCATTAAGGATTTCCAACCCTTCGCTCAAACGCACAAACGCTTCATCATCCAATAATATTTCCCTAATCATTATGCAAAAAAAAAACAAAAACAAAAACAAATAAGCATCGGGCATAAAATGTCTGAGTAACATAATTTGTCCATCTTGGGCCTGAAGGTACAGCAGGCTTCGTCAGCACTGCAGGCCGCAGAGGCTGCAGCATATCTAATAGCACTGAATCAACAACCCCCAGACATCATTCAAGCATCAGGGTTGAGACTGTGTCTGCTATCACAATCTGTTCTGCTTAATGTCAGCATCTTAAACTATTTTATCAGAAAAGACCACTCTAAAATGTCTCATTTTACTGATACATTGAATTATTCCCAGACAAAAAGCCAGTCTAGCTGAGAAACAGAAAATTTTACAATCTAAGATGCATGGCAACTCATTAAGTTGAATACTGGACATCTGCAACAAGACAGCAATTTCCTCATCAATGGAAGTATGTGATACTTGCTAAATCGAATATATTGCTCAATGATACCAGGTCCTTATACTAAACATCCATTCTGTAATGAAAAAGCCATGCCCCACCCTAAGAAATAAATATGCTCAGCTAATTTATCTATCTATTTATCAGGCCAAGGTCCCAATTGGTTCTCTTTCTCTCTGTCACACACACACACACACACATACACAAACACACACGCACAAATTTACTCAGACAAACCAAATTCTGACTACAGAATTGTGTTATTTGTATGTTCACAGTTTTTAATTTTTAATTTGGCTGCAAATAAAATGATATAAAAAAACAGCATGCAAAAAAATAAATAAATAAAATGAAAAAATTCGTATACCCAAGGTTAATCTGAAACAAGTACATAACAATTAGACATAAATGTCTAATCCGCATTCGGATCCTACCTCATCTCTCCAGACGCAATAAGACAATAAAGTCATCAATATTAATGGCGTTTTCTGCCCCATTCTTCTTCCTTCTCTTCTTAGTGTTCAACTTTGCTTATTTCTTTTAATGTCTATTTAAACTACTGAATTATTTCCAAAAGAAAAACCAACAGGAATGAGCAGGTCTGCTGCGGGATACGAGCTGGTCTGATCGGCGCTTGGCTGAGATATCTCCTGTGTCCGCAGATCTGTGTGAACTGACAATCGGCTGCGGCTCCCCTCCGTAAAACCAATCCCTCCTCCGCTCGGGCTGCGCAGAAGGTGGGCGTCCATTTGCTGAAGAACAGCGCCCCCTGCTGGCCATTCACAGAAAGGAACCGTGGACGCCTGAGGGAAGAGGTTAAACGAAGTCTGTGAAGAAATACAGGCCTACTAGTTTATGCTTTTCAGTTTTTACCCATCTAAATGCCTCTTGGTGCCAACAATTTAGATTTTACAGCCTCTGGTTTTTCCTCACTACATTACATTCACAGCCACCTACTGCTTAGATGGTGTAGTTTCATGATTGAGTCGCTAGAGGGAAGTCAAGATAAATGTTTACACCATGTACGCTCTAACGCATAGGCTATGTTATGTAGCCTATGTATAAAATGATTAATGTTATAGGGAGCTAATGAAGCGATTATGTTGTTTTTTATGGTAATGTTTAATAAGAATGTGATGGATGGGTGACATTTCCACTATTGCCAAGGGAAAAAGATTTTAACAATAATGGGGCATGTTGTCACATTTTTGGGACCTTTACCTGGGTTTTCAAGAACGATAACACAACACTTCATTAAACAAGCAGCAAAATTGTAACTAAAATTATCGACACTTAGATAAAATGTGACATCTTGCCCCGGCAATATATTTAGATGACAAACATATTTGTCAACTTTCAGGTAGCTGGAATGTTCACTTGTTTACCAAACATATATATATATATATATATATATATATATATATATATATATATATATATATATATAATTTATTACCAATTCTGAGGAACATTTAAAAAAAAAAAAAAAAAAAAAAAAAAAAACACTGATAGACTGTCGTGACATTGAGTCCCGTTTGTAAACGCCTGTGTGTTTAGTGACGGAAGTAGACTTGGAAGTACCTTTGAAAAGCCCAGCGAAACTACAGCGTCATCGCGAGCCCTCAGGTGTGGGAGATGAGAGAACGCCGCGGGATTCACTGTATGGAACTCTGAACGTTCCATAAAGAATTTTTCCAGTTTGAGTATTTCATCCAAGTCGCCCGAAAAAAAGCGCCTGGATATACTGAGCCGAACATAAGGAACTCACTTTTCTGTTTGGTGTCTGTTTCCTGAAGTAAAAATGAGTTCTGCCGCGTATGAACATGTAAGTGTTTGTGTTTTTTTGATCTCTTCACTTTGACTGAAGTGCACGACACCGTGCCCCCCTATGTAGTCAACTTTATTGTTCGCAATATTAAAAGTGATGTCACATTTAACCAGGTCAGAACTCTTGTATAGATCCCTCAGGATAAGTTTCCTTATTAAATAAGACCAAAGAAATGACCACGTAACTTGAATATGTGAATTTAAAGTTGTATCAACGGTTGATTCGTTATGTTGTGGTAGTGGGTCAGTTTTTAATTCTTCTTCAGTTTGTTTGATTGTGTCACATTGCACCTGTGCGAGTCTTGCTCCATCATTCATGACTGTTCTTGTCGGTGGTGGGGCTTTGTGACTCGTTTTAATAAATTCACTTAAAAGATTCATCTAATGATTCTTTCTGCAGGTTACGCCTCAAAAAGTATCGATACTTAAACATATGAACGAGTCCAGTTCATGGGGTTGAACGAGAAGGATTCGTTCACTTAAAAGATTCACTTAACTAGATCTCTATCGCTCAAGTCCATGTCAGTGAAGGTGTCCAGGTGCGTGTACCACTGAGTAGAGTGAATAGTTTGATATTTTTGAGTGAAAAAGCTCATTTTTGTTTGTTTTGGCCCATATGTGTGTCTGTGTGCATTGACCAGTTTAACCTTCAAACAGTGCTGTAAAAAAGGTGGATAGTCATACTGTATTAACCCTGTAGTAATGCCTGATATGAATAATAGTCAGAAAAAAGTTTTTTTTTTTTTTTTTTTTGAGATGGAACAAATTAATATTTAAAATATAAAAAGTAAAAGTGCACAATATGTCGTTTAATGCTAAAAATCATTAGGATATTAAGTAAAGATCATGTTCCATGAAGATATTTCAAGCCATTTTAGCATTTAATATATATATGTATATGTGTGTGTATATATGTATGTATGTATATGTATATATATATATATATATATATATATATATATATATATATATATATATATAATATGTATGTGTGTGTATATATATATGTGTATATAATATATATATATATATATATATATATATATATATATATATATATATATATATATATATATAATATATATGTGTGTGTGTATGTGATTGGATATGCATTGCTAAGGACTTAATTTGGACAATTTTAATTCTTTTTTTTTTACCCTCAGATTCCAGATTTTCAAATAGTTGTATCTCGGCCAAATATTGTCCTAACAATCCATACATCAATGGAAAACATATCTATTCAGCTTTCAGCAAAATTGACCATTATGACTCGTTTTGTGGTCCAGGGTCACATCTGATAATGAATATGTTACTGTAAGCTTTTAATGCCTGACATTTACATTTAGCATTCAGGGTTATAATTGTTTGTGTTCCCTAGAAATCAAACCCTTGACTTTGGTGTTTGGTGACCATGCTCTAGATTAGCAGGAATGTAAAACAATTCCCCCTGAAGGGAAAGTATGTATTTGAGATCCATTTAGTGGCACAGTGTCATTGAAATGTTGTCTGTCTATGTGTGGTTGTGGCAAAGTGTAAATTCTTGTCATAACGTTGTAAATGAAGGATTGGGCTTGGCTCTTTATGGCCACTTCCTTGTCCTTAAAGTGCGATGTGGTCCCAGTCACATCCACAGTTTGTTCATTTCAGGCGTTATTTTTCTGTCATGACCAAGTATGGCAACACAGTACTCGTGGGAGCAAAAACCAAGAGACACACCCAGTTTTGACACATTGTATAAATATAATCCACATTATTAATGTCTTGTTCTGAATCCGTTTGTGTTGAGAAATCTAGATGTTTTTTTTTTTTCCATGTGATTTATATACACTATTTTCAAACCCCAAATAAGTCTGGTTAGTTTCTTTAAAGTCAATAATTTTACCTTGTGGTTCTTGTTCTTGCCTTCATGGTTTAAAGCAAAGACATAATGGATATGCGTGTCCTATAAATAGATTATTGAGGATGAATCATTTCTTTGGCTATTCTATGCATTGGCTGTCTGTGTCATTTAACCATGGTAACAAACTACCAAAATATGACGCGAATTAGATGGATGTAGCCATGTATGATCAGACCTAAGACCTTCGCTACATTAGGGGGAGGTAATGTGTTCAGATGGGCTTTGTTTCCTGCAGCTAAACACACCTAGATTTCCAGGTATTGCCAATCTCTTCTGCTCCTTCGGGCTTGTTTCAACTTGATAGCCAGAATCCTCAAATACGCCTCAGGCATATGCATATGCATTTTGTCTTTTTTTTTTTTTTTTCTCAGGCTTTCGCAGACAAGCTTATTTCAATAACGGTAAGTTTTTAACAGAAAAATAACTGCTGGCTTAATTTACAATTTCTGTGTTTTTCAAGAGAATGAAACACCATATCATGCTCTCATTCTATATAGGCAAAAACAGAATTCCTGAGATTCTTCCTTAGAACTACACTTAAAAATACTAGTTCTTGGCATTGACTGAATCATGAAGAACTTTTAACACCCATGGAACCTTTTCAATGTACAAATGGTTCTTTATAGTGGAAAAAATGATTTTTAAAATGTTCTTCACACTAAGAAAAAAAATATATATATTTTAGGATTTGTTAACTCAGTGGTTCTTTGGGGAAACAAAAATGGTGGTTCTGTGGAATCACTACCAAAACCCCCTTTTGGAACCTTTTTTTTTAAAGAGTGTATGTGTAGAATTTTACAATTATCATTGGATCTGTATTGTACAAGTGCAGTAGCCCAGTTGTTAGTCATGCCTTGAAGGTCAGCATCAGTAATGTTTACGAATGCAGTTGTTTGAGATGCCTCTGTCGAACAAACTTTTCATCTTGTCTGCCTTCTGTCTGTTCAACATTATAGATTAATATAGCAGATCTGTTCTTTTGAGAGATGTTCTCTTATTCTCCCCTTTGTTCCCAACCGTCGATACTATTTTGACTAGGTTGGCTATAATGTGTTTCTTTGCTGTGATCTAGACTGATGATACTGAGGCCCACAGTATTGTTATTCTCAGCTGTTCACAGTCACCCTATATATGTGATGATCTGCTCCCTTTGAGGAAAAACAGATGAATAGAATCTAAATATTACACAATAGATGGTTCCCTTTCGAAAGGGAACTCCACTCTGTGTTGACAGAACGCATTGGGGAAACCGTCACGTGACCCAGGTGTCGAAAGCACTATCCAACAACTCCAATTCCTATTGGCCGGCGACAGCCTATGACGTCATACGGCGCGACCCGGATGTATAAAGGGAGCGCCTGGAGAGACAGTCTCTATCTTTTTCGTCTTTCGGAACTGTTCGTGTCGTTGCACTGTCTATTTCTCCAAGTGAGTATTCCTTGTCTAGCTATGTCTGAGGACAAAGTGAAACGTTTTAGGAAGTGTGCGGATCCTTGCCCGAGGTTTTTGACTCCGAAGGATCCTCACACCCTATGTGTTATCTGTTTGGGAGAAGAGCATGCACGGGCAGCGTTTGAGGACGCTGGCTGTGAGAATTGTGAACGTTTTCCTATGAAAACGCTCCGTTCCCACCTGGCTCTCTTCTCGAGGGAAGAGACGTCAACACCTGTGCCCGGTGGATCTGGTCCCGCTCGCGCTGAGGCTGAGCGGCGGCTGCATTCATGGGGCTCACAGGTGGAGCTCGCCGCCAAGTTTGAGAGAGGTGTTACGGTCTCTCAACCTCAGGCGGCGGCTGGCGGGGATGAGCTCCTGGATGACGATGATGTCCTTTCCTTGACATCATCGGATCCAGGAACGAGTGCTCTTCTGGCTGAGAGCCCCCGAGAGCAGGAGGTGGCTATGGAAGAGGAAGAAGGGACTGAGGTTGCTTCTTTTTCTTCCAAGCCCCCCTGTCCAGCATATGTCGAATTACTGGAGGTTGTGGAGCGCGCCGCCGGCAGGCTGCAGCTGCCGTGGGAGCGCGTAAGGTTCCGATCACAACCCCGTAATTCTAGTGAGCCTTCCATTCCTTCCGGACCTGTATTCTGAGGTTAAGAAGGCATGGAAGAACCCGTATTCGGCCAGGATTCATCTGCATCAGTGGGGGAATTTTGCTGATGTGGAGGGATTGGGCCAGTATGGGTATGTGTCGATGCCTCCCATTGATGAGACGTTCGCAAACTATCTCGCCACGGGCAGTGCACCGACACTTAAAGCTCCGGTTCTGCCGTCCAGACCCCTTAGAATGACGTCTCGTCTGAACGGCAGAGCATATGCTGCTGCAGGCCAGGCTGGTGCTGCTTTACACACTATGGCGGTGTTACAAGCATACCAGGCTGACCTGCTGAAGGACCTGGATCAGGGGCAAGGTTTGTCCCCTGAAGCGGTGGCTGAGTTGCGCCAGACCACAGATCTCGCTCTCCGGGCCACCAAGCAGACGGCCGCCTCGATTGGCCACGGAGAGGCATCTGTGGTTAAACATGGCGGACATCGGGGAGAGAGAAAAGGGCTCTCTCCTCGATGCCCCGGTCTCGCCATCTGAGCTTTTCGGCGGCTCCGTTGAGGCGGTAGTCGGAAAGTTCAGGGAAGCGAGGCGCGCTCAGCAGCATTTAAGAAATGCATTCCGCTCAGGTCCGATTCTGGGCCCAGACAGCCGGGAGGCTCTGGCCCGCCTCGAGCCGAGCTCAGAGGCAGGGTCAGAGATCCAGTGTCGCCGCTCGAGCGCCTCCTCCACCACGGAGTAAGTCGCAAAAGCGGCGGGATGCAAAGAGAAGGAGAGGTGATCTAAGAGAGGTGATCGATCGCCGGCGCGATCAGCATCGCTGATCGATCCCCTTTCTTGGCGAGGGGAATTTTTAGTAAAAATTTCCTTCGCCCCTTCTCTTTGTCCTCCCGGGATGCGTTTTTAACTGTGCATGTTCAGGATTAACACCTTTGAACAGTCAGGTTGGTGGCCGGCCTATGATGAATTATTATTTTTTTTTTTTTCTGAAGGCCCGCCTTCTGGCTTGATAGTGAAAAGGTTCGGTAGGTTTACGGAACCAGGGATATCGTTCTTCCCCTTTGGTAAGGAATGAAGACGGAATCTTTGGTCTGCGAGCCACGGGAAGGTAAGACAGGGTCTGATTTAAATTTTGACCTTGTTTTTATTCCTGTATCATTTCCTGAATGTGTAACAGTAAATGTACTAGGGGTTCTTTGGGCAGAACTGGAGTGTGAGATTGACTGAGCGAGCCACAAAAATGGCTGCTGTTCAGTTTTTCTCTGTATGTTCAGTCGTTCGGCTATCTTCAGTATAGTTTGAGCTGGCACTCATCACTTCAGTTGATTTGGGCTAGGACTAAGGTTGCGTATGGTGTATGTGAAGTTAAATTCCCATATGTAATTTAGTTTTGGCCTCCTCCTGAGGGAGGGGCCAGTATCTGTTTGCCCAAATTGTCCCCTTGCTAAAATATGTGGGTGCAATCATGAGTTTAACAGCTAGGTTGTAGACTGTTTGGTTAAAACCTGATGCTGTTTTCTCAGGTGGTAGGCCCTTATCTTCGAGCAGATAGTGTTGGCAATATATGTTTGCTAGGCACCACTCTCTAGAACTTTCATGCTGTGAGAAAAATGTTTTCTTCCGAGCTACTTGATTTCCTTCAAGTTTGAGTTGACGATGCAGTTAGCTCCGTCCTCTAGGCTTGGAGCAGATTTGAGAATCTGTGGTTGGGATATATTTTGAGTATTGAGTCGATGATTCGTTCCTTTGCCATGCTTCAGGTTGCCTGCCTTCAGAACAGTCCCTCAAGACGATAAGATAGAGACTGTCTCTCCAGGCGCTCCCTTTATACATCCGGGTCGCGCCGTATGACGTCATAGGCTGTCGCCGGCCAATAGGAATTGGAGTTGTTGGATAGTGCTTTCGACACCTGGGTCACGTGACGGTTTCCCCAATGCGTTCTGTCAACGCAGAGTCTCGTTCCCAGTGGTTTTAGGTGATGTTGTTCTCTAGGATGTTTTAGAGGCATACAGTAAAACTTTAAAGGTGCTAAAGAGGATGTTTTGCTTTATACATTTTTGTTACTTGAAATGTCTTTACTTACTGATAAAAGTAAGGTGCCTGAGAATAATTTAATATACATCATCTGTGCGCGAGGTTGGGCCTTAAAAAACATCCTCTAATTTGTTTCACAGGCTGCGCGCTCCAAATCAGGCGCCGTGCAATGTTTTTGTCAGGAGACAGAGTAACAACTGCAGATTATGAGTTACATGCGGTGAGTCCGACATAATGAATCCACTAACACGACACAGCGAATGCCGGTGGTAAACACTCGTGTTCCAATACTCGAGTTTTGGGAGGCGTTCCCTCGAAATTTTAGAGGCATAGTCTTTGGTTTCTCAGTAAATAGCTTTAAGCTATTATTTAGAAATAGATAAAATGTGTTTCACTCCTTGGTTTACTGAAACAGGCATTGTGATCTAAGAGGCATGTTCTCTTTGGGTTTGTGTTACAGATGTTAGATACTTGCAGACCCCATGAAATCAAAGTTAAAGTTTTGATGCTTGTAGTTATGTTAGCTTTAAGATTGTCTATATGATGATAGACTCCTAAAGTCTCAAATCTCATCCACGTTTTCCTTTCATGTTATATCGTTCACGCATCAGTTTTTACATGACTGAAATGAGATGTACAACAAAGAGAATAATTTTTCAGACTGTCTTGTGTCTTTAGAACACTTGGAATAAAGCACCATTTGAAGTTGTATACAAACTTTTATAGTGTCTATTATTGGTTGGACATGTTTATCTCTTTCCATGCTTGGGTTTTAGGGTTAGGGTAGTCTCAGCCTCAGACGTCACGCCCACGGACCGTTTGGCTGAATGTTTGATGCATATGGCACACTTAACTAGGAACATTTCAGGAAGTCGTCATCAGTTTGGTTGAATTCTATAGGATGTGCGGGAGACGTGTGTCGCATTCTTTAACGGTCCCGCTTGGAAACAAATGCTGCGATGCCAAACCCCCTCGTAGAAGAAGAAAGCCATCATGTTTACAACTGTGACAACGAGCGCTTAACAGGATCAACTTAATGCTGGATATTCAAAAGTATGTGAAGATTGTTTCAGTAAACTTGCAGAAAGTTCTTGAATGAATTTATTAGATGCATGCCGGTCTGTTATTGTAGGGACATCGACTTTACATTTTCACGCCCTAAGTCTGATGCAGAACAAAATTAACTGTGATTTGTTGCAGCCCTAAATGCAACCAATGGTTATTTTGATAATCGATTAATCTACCAATTATTTGGAATGATTAATCGACTAATCTGCAATTATTAATCAGTATGATTTGTTTGATTATTCCACTTTAGCAATTAGTTAAAATATTGAGTTTAACTAATAAATAAAATCACTTCAGCTTTTGAAAATGTATTTTTAATAAATTTCGAGCCAACTGAATAGACCAATCTACTTCAGGTGTTCTTTTCTCCTCAGAAGTCATCAATAGTCCAACTGTTACAATGACTGGCATTGTGTTCTTATTAAGTCTGAGATTTGTATTAACTTATTTAATAAGAGTAAAAATATGAATATGTAAACCTAAATATAAATATAACCCTGTCTAGATTTTTTTTTAATCTTTTTTTTTTTTTTTTTTTTACTCACTATCAAGTTTATGGTCATTGAATGGACTTTTCCTGAGGTAAATGTAACATTTTGTGACATTAGTTTGCAAGCTGTTTTATTGACATCTTTCTGCAGTTAAAACTGATTAAAAATGGCCTAGAACCAGTTTTAACAAGATGTAATATAAGTCTAAGGTGTCCCCTGAACGTGTCTGTGAAGTTTCAGCTCAAAATACCCCATAGATTTTTTTTTATTATTTTTTTTAACTGCCTATTTTGAGCCATAATTATATATGCGCCGATTCAGTGTGCGGCCCCTTTAAATCTCGCGCTCCCCCGCCCCCGAGGTTTTGACTGCCTTAACCAGCATAAACAAAGTTCACACAGTTAATATAACCCTCAAAATGGATCTTTACAAAGTGTTCATCATTCATGCTGCATGCATGCATTGATTCCTGTGAGTATAGTATTTATTTGGATGTTTACATTTGATTCTGAATGAGTTTGAGGCTGTGCTCCGTGGCTAACGGGCTAAAGTTAACATTACACACTGTTGGAGAGATTTATGAAGAATGAAGTTGTTTATGAATTTGCAATCTGCAAGTGTTTAATAATGGAAAAGCGACGGTTCTCTCAGGCCCGGCGTCAAGGGGGGGCTTGTGGGGGCTTAGCCCACCCTGCGATGATCTCAAGCCTGGCTGACCCCCTTTCCCAAGCCTGGCAGAAGAGAACGTAAAAACGTAATTAAATAAGTACAGTGTGACATAAAATGTGATTTGTAATTTCAATTAAAAACAAAAAACAAAACGTTATTCATTTTAAATTGAATCGAGTTTTAATCAATACCATAACCACTAAAAAAATATCAGGCAAAAATATGACATGACTGTAGGACTGAAGGGGCTCGCACACCGGACGCGAAGCTCAGCGCCGCGACACGTCTTTAAAATTCGAACGCATTGTTTTCTATGAGTGTTTTCTATCGTCGACATTCGGCGCCAGTCTGCGGCGCCCAGCTACGACTCGGAAAACAATAGAAAACAATGCGTTCGAATTTGAAAGACTTGTCGTGGCGCTGAGCTTCACGTCCGGTGTGCGAGCCCCTTGATGGTAGGCGGAGATTTGTCTCCTAGTAGCTACGACTCTACTGAGAAGGTTCAAAGAGAGTAAGCGCCGCAGACTCCAGCTGTTCTAGCAGGTTGGTGTTATTTTATTTATTATAGAATGCGTTTATAACGTTTGTTTATATCTTATTTTAATCCTGACTTTTAAAAAAAAATGTTTGTGTAAAGTTTGAACCAGTTCTGATGGCATCGGCCCAGTGCAAAATCATAATACGTTTTTCTTCTTTGCGAATAGTGTCATAATTAGTAATACTAATCACTTTGTTTTATAGGCAAAATTAAATTATATCGATACCAAACGCCCACTGACACTCACGCTATATGTGCCCCCCCGGGCAGAAGGGGTAGCCCGCCCTGCTAAAATGTCCTGGCGCCGGGACTGGGTTCTCTTCTCTCCATGAATACAGTAAGCAACGATGGTAACCTTAACCACATTTAACAGTACATTAGCAACATGCTATCGAAACATTTAGAAAGACAATTTAAAAATATCACAAAAAATATCATGATATCATGGATCATGTCAGTTATTATCGCTCCATCATGTCAGTTATTATCGCTATTGTCCTTGCTTGCTTGCCTAGTCTGATGATTCAGCTGTGCACAGATCCAGATGTTTTGCCCTTGTGTAATGCTTGAACATGAGCTGGCATATGCAAATATTGGGGGCGTACATATTAATGATCCCGACTGTTACAGTCGGTGTTATGTTGAGATTCGCCTGTTCTTCGGAGGTCTTTTAAACAAATGAGATTTACATAAGGAGGAAACAATGGTGTTTGAGACTCACTGTATGTCATTTCCATGTACTGAACTCTTGTTATTCAACTATGCCGAGGTAAATTCAATTTTTCATTCGATGGCACCTTTAAGTGATTACATTAGAGATGGATTCATATCAGTAAGTTGTACTGTATCTTTCAACATATTTTTTATGTTCAATCATGTTTATTTTGTTTTGTAATAGCAGAAAAGAGGAAGAGATAATAGGTTAATGTGCCGCTTGACCTGAGGTGCTACAACGATCTGTCACGCCACATAAGAGCGCCAGTCTTTTTGTCAAAGACTACATCCAGACTGGATTCAACAGTTGGCTGCGTTTACATGCACACCCTGTTTCAGTTGGAAAGAATTCATTCCGACTGATGAATAGTGTTTACATGAATGCTAACGCTTGTGTTACTCTTTCACGTGCGCAAGGGTCCGCAAGGTCTGCGTGACGTAAAAATCGTCATCAGAGGGTGTACGAGAAGGCTCTTTGTGGACATCCGCATGCCTCCCATTTTTTTTTTTTGTGACCTTGAGGACAAGTCCCTATGCTACAAAAGCACCAACTGTGCATGTGCTGGAAAAGCAAATTTAATGTCAAATTTGAAGAGGTTATGTGAAGAAGTCCGTCGCTACCCACACTTCTACAATCAGTCATTAAAACAATATAAAGACAGCCAGATGTGCAATAATGATGTGCAATAATTCATTTTCGCTTACTGTTCAAGCCGATCTACTGTGCATGTGTGGAACACGTCTGCCAAGTGGACCCCAGCACACAATTTCAGTAGTATAAATACATGTAGTCCACATCCATGCTGAACAAAACTGTCTGTGTACGCGTCCAAACTGGAGTATACTACCCAAAGTATACATCACTTTTTACGCGTACATGAGGGTCAGCGTACAGTGCACGTGACGCAAATTTTGCCTATTGTAAGCGCAGGTCGCACATGCACATTTAATGTTTCTGCAGTAATAAATTTATCCACAAGGTGGCAACAGCACCCTGGGGGCGTTGATTCACATGGTAGTCAAAGAAAAGCTGCATAAACAGAACAGACAGGAACACATGCAAGCTACAGAGACAATGGAGGCCCATATAGATGAAAGATTGTGCGAAGAGGTTAGAAAGTACCCTCAAAAAATACAAGGACGTTTACATGGGTTGTAACTCTTGGCGAGATATTGCTCAAAACTGTGCATGCATCGAACTCCTGTGTATGCGTACGAGTCGAATGAAGTATACTTTGCAAGGCTGTACATTAGCGTACACATAAAAAATCTATGTATACCCAGGGCTTTACCGAGGCTTAAAGTGATCGGGTTGATGTAGGTGTTTATATGTCACAAGCTTCTAATCAGAATAGATTTTTTTGACATGCGCACACTGCACGAATACACAGTTTCCCGCTGTTTGCACATACTATTCTTCTACATTCTATTCTCCTACTTTTTTTTTTTTTTTTTTTTTTGGAGTGCAGACTTAATATTTATCTATTTCAGGCCCTGATCAGGACATGACTAGCATATGAACTGTTGTGTTGTCCTGTTTATATTTATCAAGCAGTAAAAACACCCCTGCCCATGCCCAAAACAAAATGTCCATGAGAGTATGAAGAGGACTGATGTGACGTAGTTCTGCTCCACTTCACAGACAATGAGTGGTTGGAAAATTTTAGAATAGCATGACAGTCATTGACTCATTTATGACATTTTATTTAACAACAACTGCAGCTCCTTCTGGGCATCATGAATCATTTACGCCATTTCTACGTCATTGCACAACATGCACAATCCTTTCCAGTTTCAGTTTTAAATCCGATTAAGTGTTTAAATGTCCTCTCGATCGGATTAGAAAAGGAATAAACCAATACCCCTTCCAATCAGATCAAACTTTTCAAAAAAAAAAAAAAAAATGTTCATGTACAAGTGAGTACATGCACGGGAGAGGTACTACATATATGGTATCTTTTTGTGCATTTAAACCAAATTTTAACTGAAAATGCAGTTGAACAGAAAATGTAGGCGTCACGTCATTGACTAATGTATGCTGTTGAATGTTAGATCATGTTATTTTACATGTGCGTAAGCAGTGCTTCTCTCGCTTGTTTGTGCTGCTTTGTTTTTTTTGGATCAGAGATTCTGTACTATTTCAGAAGATGCATAATAGTGCCACCTACCGTATAACAATAGGCTTGTTTGAGATGAGCAAATTCTGCACAGAACCAATCACTGGTGATCACCGCGAGATGCATGCCGGTTAGAAATGTGTCCGAGGGTGGGCCGCCTTGCTCTGACGTCATGCCGACGTGTGTCAAAAAAGTCTCGTGAGGGAGAGGCGGACTCATCGGATTCTGCAGTCAAGCGCAGTTGCTCTCCACCGACTGCGCTGATCAAAAGCATGATGGGGAATTACTTGATGATGACACAGCTTAAAGCTTATTGGTTTAAACAACCGTGATGTATTGATCTCTTTTAAAATGTTTGATTTTAAAACACTAAAACCATGATTTTATGTGTAAAAATAACGTGCAAATATTCCCAAACTCTCTCACACTGCGATCTCTCTATGGGTTATGATTGTTGTCATTTATACATTTATAACATTTTATATATATATATATATATATATATATATATATATATATATATATATATATATATATATATATAATATATATGTGTGTGTGTGTGTATATATGTATATATATATATATATGTATATGTATAATTTTTCACTCTTTGTTATATTGCAGCCATTTGCTAAAATCATTTGTTCATTTTTTTTTTTTTTTCCCTCATTAATGTACACACAGCACCCCATATTGACAGAAAAACACAGAATTGTTGACATTTTTGCAGATTTATTAAAAAAGAAAAACTGAAATATCACATGGTTCTAAGTATTCAGACCCTTTGCTCAGTATTTAGTAGAAGCACCCTTTTGATCTAATACAGCCATGAGTCTTTTTGGGAAAGATGCAACAAGTTTTTCACACCTGGATTTGGGGATCCTCTGCCATTCCTCCTTGCAGATCCTCTCCAGTTCTGTCAGGTTGGATGGTAAACGTTGGTGGACAGCCATTTTTAGGTCTCTAGGTCTCTCCAGAGATGCTCAATTGGGTTTAAGTCAGGGCTCTGGCTGGGCCATTCAAGAACAGTCACGGAGTTGTTGTGAAGCCACTCCTTCGTTATTTTAGCCGTGTGCTTAGGGTCATTGTCTTGTTGGAAGGTAAACCTTCGGCCCAGTCTGAGGTCCTGAGCACTCTGGAGAAGGTTTTCGTCCAGGTTATCCCTGTACTTAGCCGCATTCATCTTTCCTTCGATTGCAACCAGTCGTCCTGTCCCTGCAGCTGAAAAACACCCCCACAGCATGATGCTGCCACCACCATGCTTCACTGTTGGGACTGTATTGGACAGGTGATGAGCAGTGCCTGGTTTTCTCCACACATACCGCTTAGAATTAAGGCCAAAAAGTTCTATCTTGGTCTCATCAGACCAGAGAATCTTATTTCTCACCATCTTGGCAAACTCCATGCGGGCTTTCATGTGTCTTGCACTGAGGAGAGGCTTCCGTCGGGCCACTCTGCCATAAAGCCTCGACTGGTGGAGGGCTGCAGTGATGGTTGACTTTCTACAACTTTCTCCCATCTCCCGACTGCATCTCTGGAGCTCAGCCACAGTGATCTTTGGGTTCTTCTTTACCTCTCTCACCAAGGCTCTTCTCCCCCGATAGCTCAGTTTGGCCGGACGGCCAGCTCTAGGAAGGGTTCTGGTCGTCCCAAACGTCTTCCATTTAAGGATTATGGAGGCCACTGTGCTCTTAGGAGCCTTAAGTGCAGCAGAAATGGACAGCACCTGAGTTAAGTATTTGAGTGTCACAGCAAAGGGTCTGAATACTCAGGACCATGTGATATCTCAGTTTTTCTTTTTTAATAAATGTGCAAAAATGTCAACAATTCTGTGTTTTTCTGGTGCTGTGTGTACATTGAGGAACAAAATGAACTTAAATGATTTTAGCAAATGGCTGCAATATAACAAAGAGTGAAAAATCTAAGGGGGGTCTGAATACTTTCTGTACCCACTGTATATATTTGTGTATATATGTCTATAATTAAAGTTAAAATAATTGATACACACATCTTTTGAATGGAAATAAATAGCAAGCACTTTGGGTGTCTTGTTCATTGTTTATTTTCATATAAAAGCAACAGAACTTAAATTACATCCAGTTTATCAGCAACACAGCGCACAAGTGTGAATCCCTCAATATCTGCCTTTGATCTCGTATATGTCTGATCCACTATGAGAACAGAGAACTTTCCGTCTTGCCTGCACTTTTTTCACTCCTCCCCTCACTGCAGCCGCCTTCTCTCGGCTGAACTTCAGGTGAGGCTAGGCGCATCTCAAACAAGCCTAGTGAAAACACAGATTGTCAGAAAATTACGTCATTGACGGGGAAACTTTGACATAAATGATGGAAAATTCTGTTAAATGTGAAAAGAGTTAATACATGCAATAAAACAAATAATTATATAGGCCTAACAGTTGTTGTTTAAATTATCATTGTGTTTGTCAGATTAGTTGTATGATCAGACTATTACAAGGAAGATTGTGAATCCAGATGACCTCAGGTCCATGTTTCTAGATGGACCAATACTTGCACACTGCATTTCTGTCAATCCAGTGTGTCCGTGCCTTCGTACCTTCGTAGCATTCATCACTAATTCATCTTCTGTCTTGCCGTTTCAAATTTGTTAACGTGTGGAGGTTATTGGCCGGGTGTGTCTGGCACTTTGTTCCATGTAACCTAGTTGGCAAGACATTTTGATTGGGGTTTACTGAATAGGGACCTTTGTGACAGTACACCTTATTTATAAGAAATGCTACAGCAAGACTAAACACAACCACAGACAGACCTTCTTTCATACTTCATCTTGTGTAATTCTGTTTCTCACCATCCCTAAAGCTAATCCGATGAAGGCTGTTTCGTTATTTATGTGATGCTGTTTCTTGGAGAAAAGGTTTGTTGGGTTTGAATAGTGGAGGTGAGATGTCAAGCAGTGTCAGGAGAGTGACATGTATTTAATTCTTTAAAAAAAAAATGTTTTATGGCCTCATATTAATTTGGAAACTGTCTGAAATGTTTGTCACACAGCAGAACTATTTCTGTGAACCGAATCAGTGTGTCAAATCAGATAAGGCTGTTTTCCAATTTTTCAAAGCTTTTTTATTTCTTGTTGGTGAGTTAATGTATTTGGTGACACAAATTCTTGCAGATTTAAACATTTTAATTTTTTTTCCCCCTAAGTATTCATTATTTTAGGCCAAAAACATGCCATCTGGAAAGCCATGTTAGCCATCAGGGTATGATTATCTCAAGAATGGTGATTTCTGGCCTCATATGAATGAGTAGATAAATACATAGACAAACTAGTTCTCTTACAATCCAAATGCTTTAGCTTCTCTTCAGGATGCAAATATTTACTTCACTGGCACGTTAGTGGAATAAAGTGAAACATAAATATGGGTGATACTCTGGCTTTATTTACGTAACATTATCAGCCTGGACTGACTTTCTGTTCATTTTAGGGCTGCACGATATATCGCATGAGATTGTCACGCGCATTTCGTCAGTAAAGCCGGTTCCCTGATTACCGCTAAATCGCCATCACCTGCTTTCAAATGGAGCGGCATTTAATAGACAGAACCGTAGATCACTGAAAAGCCACGCAATATCGCGTTCATTATCGCAGATGAATCGCCTTCGATAATGAACGCGATATTGCGTGGCTTTTCAGTGATCTACGGTTCTGTCTATTAAATGCCGCTCCATTTGAAAGCAGGTGATGGCGATTTAGCGGTAATCAGGGAACCGGCTTTACTGACGAAATGCGCGTGACAATCTCATGCGATATATCGTGCAGCCCTAGTTTATTTGAAATTCCCTATCATGAACAAATTGTAAGATATTAACAATTTAGTTAGTTATGGTCCTAAAATATTCTTGAAAAGTCCAGTATTACTGTTAGTGAGGACAAATATTACTGTAAGACTGTAGTTGAGAGAACTCTTGATGCATTAGTTTCAGGTAATTTTAAACGGTTTCGTAAATGATTATCATTTCCTGTTCTTCTTGTTGCCATGCTTTATTAATCAACAGCAAAGAGAACCTAATGAATCATTTACATCATGACTGTTGGAAAGATTTTCATTACATGGCCTGAGTTTTGGTCAGCAGTTGATGTTATTTCCTTATATTTTAATTCCAATAGTTTTACTAAACCTAAGTTGTTCAAAGAGGAAGAGTTTCTCTTTTAAACGCTTCACAGAAGTTGTCATCATAAGTCAACATTTACCAGTATTTTTTCCGCTATATGTTTCACAGTACGTTCTCAAAAAACCCCAATATAGTACAATTATCTGCTGCACAGAGGACAAACAAATCAACTGAATCATTTGCTCAAACATCCTGTCTCAGGAGCCATCTTTTAATTGCCTAAATGTATCTTTAAATATTCTGTTTTGTCTTCGGGAGGATTCATTCTTTAAGGTTTAATTGCTGTTGTGTTGTTTGGAGGCTCTTCAGTGTCTTGAACTGTCTTTTCCAGCTGACTGACCAGTCAGTGATTACTGGCCTCTGGTCCTGCTCCATGTCAGAAGTACTAGACAACTGGACTTTAGCTGAAATGTGGTCTGCTTGGGTTTAGATCTTATCAGCAGAAGAATGCATGAAAATAGTAAAAATTGCTTTCTTGCATTCTCTCCATTTATTGTTTCCGTTCATGATCTTACATCGACAAAAAGATGTAAAGGGTCTGTTTTGGTCTATTTTTAAGACACTTTTCACTTTTTTTGCATTTTTGCACCTTTTTCACTTTACATATGTTAAATTAAAGAAATATTTTTGATAGACTCTTGCTTTGGTCTAATTGAATGTTTTTCAGTGTGATGACAATTTTATATACAGTACAGTCCAAAAGTTTGGAACCACTAAGATTTTTAATGTTTTTAAAAGAAGTTTCGTCTGCTCACCAAGGCTACAATTTATTTAATTAAAAATACAGTAAAAAACAGTAATATTGTGAAATATTCATTACAATTTAAAATAACTGTGTACTATTTAAATATATTTGACAAAGTAATTTATTTCCTGTGATGCAAAGCTGAATTTTCAGCATCGTTACTCCAGTCTTCAGTGTCACATGATCCTTCAGAAATCATTCTAATATGCTGATTTGCTGCTCAAGAAACATTTATGATTATTTTCAATGTTGAAAACAGTTGTGTACTTTTTTTTTTTCAGGATTCCTTGATGAATAGAAAGTTCAAAAGAACAGCATTTATCTGAAATACAAAGCTTCTGTAGCATTATACACTACCGTTCAAAAGTATGGGGTCAGTAAGAATTTTTATTTTTATTTTTTTGAAAAGAAATTAAAGAAATGAATACTTTTATTCAGCAAGGATGCATTAAATCAATCAAAAGTGTTTATCTGAAATCTAATCTTTTGTAAACATTATAAATGTCTTTACTGTCACTTTTGATTGATTTAATGCATCCTTGCTGAATAAAAGTATTAATTTCTTTCATTTCTTTAAAAAAAAAATAAATAAATAAAAATTCTTCCAAAAATTCAGTCCAAAAGTTTTAACTAATGGCTCATAACATAACTAATGGCTCATTGTATCTGCCAGAATTTTAATATCAGTGCCTGAATACAGTTTCTTCAACTTGCTGATTTTTCTCCTGCATGACTTTTAATGCTTTCCCGTGTGTAAATGCTAAATCTAGTTTATGATTAGCAGGATCTGACCATGATTTCAGCCGTTGGTTTGGCTGCACAATACTGATTCATTCACATTTTATGTTCTTGGCAGGTAGCTAAGGATATATGTACAAAGGCGAAACCTTCAGAGGAACAGTAGAAGAGAAATATAACAGAACAAATACAAACAGTGCTGATATGTTGCAGTGCAAGATTAAAGTCAAATAGAAAGATGAGATGAGTCAACAACCTGTGATGTCTGCTGTAAGAGAGATAACATAAGACTGTAACAATGTTACATACTTACTTATAAAGTAACTAACCCTAACTGTAACTCTATAGTAAGTACAGTACATGAAGTTAATTAATATTACTCAGTACTTATTTGAGTAATTACAATGTAATTACAGCACTGTAAACTAAAGTGTAACTGAATTTTGTATTTTAAACATGAACTGACCTTATCTATGTGTATCAATATCTAAAAATTGTGTTTCTTCTGTTTTTGGTCCTTTTTATTTCTTCTGAATTTGTATAAGTTTGTTCAACAGGTTTTGTTACTTTGCCATCAATCATTTTCCAAGTACTGAGCAGAAATAGTTAACGCACAGGTCACGTCTCTCAGTTCAAAAGTGCCACTCCTTAAAATGAGTTACCAAATCTGTCCTTAGGGCTGTGAACACCATCTGCTGTGAGAAATCCTCACTGCAGGATACTGCTGACTGTAGCCCCATGTGTTTGGTTGTAATCTGTGATTTTTGTCACATTTGAGGTACATTTTTGTCTTTTCAAAACTAGTGTTGAAAGCACATTCTGTGTAAGTGGTTTGACTTTAAGAAGCAGCAATTATATACACTGGCTTTTAGCCATTTTCATGCTAAAAGTGTGCGTTTGTTTTAATGCATTTTTAATATACTTTAATTTGAGAGAAAATCATATTTGGCTAAATGAATTATTAAATGAAGCATTTTTTCTTAAAATGGTTTTGGCTGTGATAGTGGATTAATGTATAAGTTCGCCTATTTTAAACCTGGCTTTGTATTGTTACAGTGTCAGTAGTATATATAAATGAACAATATTTACCCATTCTCCATGTTACCTGGACCAAGAAATTCACGTTTATTTGTCAGCAAAAGTCCGCCGGATGACGCAAAGCCAATTTTGAAATGGGGTTGTGTATTAGCATTCTTCCCCCCCCTGTAATTGGTTCATATCTTCTCCACTGATTCAGCTTCAGCATGCTTATTGGGGCAAGTTGTGTCATTGGAAACACTTTTCATATGTTTTCATATTTTATCATCCCATGATACAGACATTTTCATCTAATTTGATAGAATTAGACATCCTGAAATATAATTGGGAGTATTAATTTTACCTCTGTCTCATTTATCCTTCCCTGGGGGACAACTTAAGTTAAAAGCAGCTAAATTTTTTATTGAATTTACTGAATTAAATTTATTGGAAAAGCATGGGAAATGTTTATGAGAATCATTATTTCTTTCTAGTTTATGGGTCAAACAGTGTGAGGACAATGGATCCATTATTATAGACAGATTTCAAAGATCAATTAAAGATCCCCTGTGGTGAAAATCAAGTTTTTAGTGTTGTTTATATGTACGTGTGGTGTTTTTAATATGCTTTAAGACAAACCATGTGCAAATTCATGTCAACACCATTGCTGAGTATTTTCTCCTTAAAACTACAGTGAAAAAAGACCGTCTCAAACCCGCAGTTTGAAATCGCTGGTATCTGTGACGTCACAAACTACCTCACGTCAGGGTGCCGGTGGGCTTTAGCATATTAACAGCGAACTAGCAGTGGAGTCTCAGAGAAGCCAGGTTATCCCGGTATATTTTTCTGTTGAAATGAAAAATCGTGTAGATTTAGCAATATAGTGGGTGTATGATGTATATTAGTGATGCGCGGGTCGTCTCTTAACCCGCGGACCCCGCGAGTCGGGTTGGGGCGGGTTAAGAAATTGTCACTTTATTTGCGGGGCAAAAATCATGTATGTTGCGAGCAATTCCCTATAGCAAATATTAAATATTTGGGAATATGTATTTACATATTTTATTAGTTTATTTTGATAAGGTTACAATACGAAGGCCGTAACGTAACTTGCGTGATGTCCCCAAACCTTTGGCGTCACGAAAGCGGCGCGCCAAGCAGCTCCCGCCGCCAGCCACGACAACAAAAACAGAGAAATAAAACAAAATAAAACGCTACATTGAGGGCCAGTTCTTCTGGGATGGAGAGGACATTCTAAGTTTCCTGCAGTCGCAGTCAGTCGCCTTTCCTGTGCTTGCCAATGTGTCAAAAATGATTCTCTGTATCCCGTCCGCGAGCGCACATTCAGCTCTGCTGGCCGAGTGCTGGAGTCTAGGCGAAATAAACCATTAAACCAAAAGAAATGCCATTCTTTTTTTGCACAGTGAACATAAAAACGGTAAATGAACATTTCCGTGTGTTAAATAAAACAAAAGTTAAGCGGTTGTGTAGCGTAGGCTGTAAACGGTTGTCCTACAAATCTGAAAGGGACATATAAAACGCTTAATGTGAAAGAGCTTAACGTGGCTTAATTTACTAAGGCAGTGTTATTAACAAACCAAACTTAGTAAATACCATAAAAATAAAGCATACTATATAGAATAATTGTTTTGTGCAGAATTTGATCTTTGATCTCTGACTTAGGCTACATTAAACAACGTTAGGCTTTTTCTTTATAGCTGTTATGGGAGTAAAACACAACGTGAAATTGAACGAATTGTGTTCATATTCTGGGCTCAACTGCTTTTCTTTAGTATACTTTATTAGTATGATGTTTAGTAGTATGAAGTTTGGTCTGTTGATATCACTTGTTTATCATTTGTTTATCAATGTTTATCATTAGGCCTATCGTGTTATTACTGATTTATGGTTCATATTCATAATCGTATGTTGTTGCCAGTTTACAGGGTGATGTTTCCAAGCACTTTCAGACTGAAATAAAGGCTGTTTTAATTTATATTACAATGCCTAGTATGTCTATTAAATGGTCGCGGGTGCGGGGCGGGGCGGGTTGTAAAAATAGATACAGTGGTGCGGGGCGGGCTGGGGCGGGCCAAATAATGTCATAAAAGCGGGACCCGCGGGTTGGAAAAAAAGCCGACCCGCTCATCACTAATGTGTATTACGATGTTGTGATGAACTATATGCCTTTCTCCACTGACGTTCTGACTTGTTCAAAGCGTTTGTAAGGATACCGACTGTTAGAAGGCAGCTGTCTGACTCTGACATGGCGAACGGGAACATGGTTTGTGTAACATTAGCAACACATTATTAACTGTTTAATAACAGACAAGCAAAAGGCTAATCATATAAATGTGTCCGATGTTGTAAAGAGCGATTTTGCTGCGTTTACCTCAGTAAGTTGACCGAGTGGATCTCTGAGCTGGTGTGAGCGAGTGGAGGCGGGGCTAATTTGCATATTCATTAAGGCATGAAGATATTTTTTTCACAGGAAAACATGTTTTAGTGATCAAAGATGAGTTTTAAGGGATATAATTATTGACTACAGGGGGACTTTAACAGGTAAATTAGTTTTATTTTGCTTCAATTTAAAGTAGTTTTCTTTTGTTTGTTCCATTGTAAAGCTTCATCCACACCTTAATCTTTAATTATAGTGTTATTGCTCCATTTTTGAAGCAATCCTTAGTTCAGAGAACGAACACGCACTGGCTTTATGCGGATTACACCTGTGGAGGGGCGTCTAATTAGATTTGTCTACCCTGGCTGATAAAAGTGAGAAAGAGACAGTACTGTTTTGCTGATGGCTCTTACCGAGAGTGATATGTCTTCAGTATAGCGTTTTACAGAGGGTTATGGGTAACATCACGGCGTGTAATGCTGTTATTAGGCTGTGATCAGGATGACTGATAACAGAAGCCCACAGCAGCAAGTGACCTGCGTTCCCTGATGATTCTCTTAATCTTATGCCATGATGGCTATTAAAAAATTCCAATTTAGGCAGCTTGAGTGCCAGGCGGGCTACAGTAAGAATGGCTTTAATTGCGATGAGTTATCGCGCTCTCTGTTGTAATCGGGCCCAGATCTTGAAAGGAGGGTTAGCACGTCTGACAAATTGATTTAATACCAGTGTGATTCTTGCTTCCTAATGATCTCCTGATTCCTCTTCTCCCAGGGTGTAGACACTCGGATTTCTAACCACTTTTTAATTGCAGCCCCTTCCTTATTGTTTGTGCAATGTGCATGCTTTTCCAGTTAAAAACGTGTGCTATGTACTGAGGCTCTGGCTCATTCCACAGTCCCAGTTTAGCTTCAGTATGATACCGCTGCGGTAGGGAACAGGTGATTTATGGACAATTACAGCATTTTTTGTGGAGTCAACAGTGTGTGTGTGGAAGAAAGGAGGAAATGAAGGAAGAGGCTGGTTGGTTCCTTAAATGCCTGACTGTAGATGTCTGTCAGTGCTGTTATTTAGTACGTTTTGCATCCTTTGGGATTCTGCATACAGTGCGCAACCCATCCAGATATCTCACAGCAGTACACTAACCACATCTTGCAAAATCAAGCAGTAAATTGAGCCTAATTGATTTAGTCTATTTGCTATTTTGCACACACATTCAAGCATTTCTTTTCAATGTAGATCCTCTGTCTAATCTCTCAATAAATATATTCATTTTGGCATCACAACATTATATACAGTATGAAAAATGAATATTCCTTTTGAAATTTGCTGAGTAGTGTGTTTACACTCTTAATAAATTATGAATTTTTGTGAAAGATTAAAGGATTAGTTCACTTTCAAATGAAAATTAGCACAAGCATTACTCACCCTCAAGCCATCCTAGGTGTATGTGACTTTCTTCTTTCTGATTAAACAATCGGAGAAATATGAATAAATATCCTGACACATCCAAGCTTTATGTATGATAGTATGAGCTGAAGAAAGTGCTTCCATCCACATCTATCCATCATAAATGTATACTCCACATGAAGCGAAACAATGCATTTGTGTAAAAAAAAAAAAATCCATATTTAACAAGCTATGAAGTAAAATATCTAGTTTATGCCAGACCGCCTTCTATATTCTACGTACGAAGTCACTGTCACGTCGGTTACACTTTGTCCGTAAGTTGAACAGGAAAGGCGTAGGACATAGCGTAAGCTTTTTGAACTCTTTTTGAAGAGTTTGACACTTTTACACAAACGCTTCGCTTCAGAAGGCCTTTATTAACTGAGTAAAGCTTGGGCTAATTTTCATTTGAAGGTGAACTAATCCTTTAAATATATTTATTTTAAAAATAAATATAGAGAAATGAGCATGAACAATTCATTATTGGCCAATATATAGATAACAGTTTCAGACATATTGGGCCTGTTTACACCTGGTCACTTCATGTTTTTTCTCTAATCGGATAGCTGTCCGATCGTGGAAAGACTAGGTGTAAATGCCCTCCGAAACGCATTCGAGACGGATTTAAATCCGATTGCTCAAACCACTTCAGGAGGGGGTCTGGGACGTATTCCAGCCAGCTGAACAAGCGTAAATGCATCTGGTTGCTGAAACCACATATGTACATTTTAGTTCTCCAAAAATGCTACAAAAAAATGAAAGTGAGAGAAATAACATGTTTTAGCCAGATGTGACAGCTCTACTGCAGCATGCATCACCACAGATAAGCATCTGTGAACTGCCGCCAAACTGAAACTAAATTGCAGACGCTCAAAACATAATCATCTTCATTAGAAATAATGAGACTAAATGATCTTACCAGTGCTGTTGCCATGCTCTCTCCTATTGCAGTCTTTGATTTTAAAATTAGCTGATGATCAATAAAATGCAGCTCATATTTGTTGCTTTCGGTGACGTAATCTGCATATAGCGCGGGAATTGAAGATTGGATTTATATTTGTTTTGCAGAGACACATTTATGTGGCCAAGTGTAAATGGAATTGTTTTGATAAATCAGATGGCCATCTGATAAGTAGGAACTTGGAATCGATTTTAGCTATAGGGATGTCTTTTAGGGGGACCCCGGTATACTTCAAACGAAATTGACGTGACATTATTTCGAACAAAATCAGGCCAAAACGAAGTTCGTTTTGTATTCTTTTTGGAAGTTCGAAACGGCTTGCCAAAGCGAACTTTCGGGAAAAGTTCGCTTCAGCTGCAAAACTCCTTCATACCACCTTCGGTCCGTGACAATAACGTAATAGGAGGTGTGCGCCGAGGCTCTGCCTTTACTTGCATATGGGACGCGTCTTTAACTCATTTCGTGTGTTTGAGTTCGTCGAGGTAAGATCTCCGCGGGTGAAAACATGAACACACTGGATAGCTGCTTTATAGTACAAAATGAAGTTGTGCTCGTAAAAAAATTAGGCACTAACACTGTTTTTCATGTTTGATACTGTAAAGCTGCTTGATTTTAAGCAATCTATTGAATAAAGTGCTATATGAAGACGTGACGTGACTGGAGTGCTAATTTGCAGAGCTCGTGCTAACATACACATGCTGTTATGATCGGACACTTTTCTTATGCTCTCTATAATAAATGAGAAAACAGCAAGCATTTTTGATGTGTTTATTTTGTTACTGAGAAGAAGTGCATGGCACATATTTACATATTCATCTAACCTTCACTCTCAGCAGTGTGGGTGGCGTCAGACTTTCGTTTACAGTATATCGCTGGTCACACATTTTGAACTTCGTTTTGCCCCTAAACAAAGAACGAAAAAGAACTTTGTTTGAAGTATACCGTGGCCTTAAATTAGCTCCTACTTCAGAGTAGGGTCTAACCCAGCACAATAGGAACCACCAGTTATTGGCTGAACACATGCCATATGAAACATCATATTTTTAAACAGGCATTTTTAAAAAGCTGTGCAAACACATGGTTTACATATACTCCACGAACATGGAAAACCGTGATAGATGGACAGACATCGAAGTCCAGGCACTTCTCAACTGATCACATCATCTTATATCCTCCAGGGGTGACATTGTTGAATGTCGCACTGAAATGACTTCGCTGTTGGCCAGCTTATGACACTTCAGAGTTCCTACTGGCGGTGCAAATGCAACCAGGAAAATGGCCCTTGGGGGACATTTACAGGTGCTGGTCATATAATTAGAATATCATCAAAAAGTTGATTTATTTCACTAATTCCATTCAAAAAGTGAAACTTGTATATTATATTCATTCATTACACACAGACTGATATATTTCAAATATTTATTTCTTTTAATTTTGATGATTATAACTGACAACTAAGGAAAATCCCAAATTCAGTATCTCAGAATATTAGAATATTGTGAAAAGGTTCAATATTGAAGACACCTGGTGCCACACTCTAATCAGCTAATTAACTCAAAACACCTGCAAAGACCTTTAAATGTTCTCTCAGTCTAGTTCTGTAGGCTACACAATCACGGGGAAGACTGCTGACTTGACAGTTGTCCAAAAGACGACCATTGACACCTTGCACAAGGAGGGCAAGACACAAAAGGTCATTGCAAAAGAGGATGGCTGTTCACAGAGCTCTGTGTCCAAGCACATTAATAGAGAGGTGAAGGGAAGGAAAAGATGTGGTAGAAAAAAAGTGTACAAGCAATAGGGATAACTGCACCCTGGAGAGGATTGTGAAACAAAACCCATTCAAAAATGTGGGGGAGATTCACAAAGAGTGGACTGCAGCTGGAGTCAGTGCTTCAAGAACCACTACGCACAAGACGTAATGCAAGACATGGGTTTCAGCTGTCGCATTCCGTGTTCAAGCCACTCTTGAACAACAGACAGCGTCAGAAGCGTCTCGCCTGGGCTAAAGACAAAAAGGACTGGACTGCTGCTGAGTGGTCCAAAGTTATGTTCTCTGATGAAAGTAAATTTTGCATTTCCTTTGGAAATCAGGGTCCCAGAGTCTGGAGGAAGAGAGGAGAGGCACACAATCCACGTTGCTTGAGGTCCAGTGTAAAGTTTCCACAGTCAGTGATGGTTTGGGGTGCCATGTCATCTGCTGGTGTTGGTCCACTGTGTTTTCTGAGGTCCAAGGTCAACGCAGCCGTATACCAGGAAGTTTTAGAGCACTTCATGCTTCCTGCTGCTGACCAACTTTATGGAGATGCAGATTTCATTTTCCAGCAGGACTTGGCACCTGCACACAGTGCCAAAGCTACCAGTACCGGGTTTAAGGACCATGGTATCCCTGCTCTTTATTTGGCCAGCAAACTCGCCTGACCTTAACCCCATAGAAAATCTATGGGGTATTGTGAAGAGGAAGATGCGATATGCCAGACCCAACAATGCAGAAGAGCTGAAGGCCACTATCAGAGCAACCTGGGCTCTCATAACACCTGAGCAGTGCCACAGACTAATCGACTCCATGCCACGCCGCTTTGCTGCAGTAATTCAGGCAAAAGTAGCCCCAACTAAGTACTGAGTGCTGTACATGCTCATACTTTTCATGTTCATACTTTTCAGTTGGCCAAAATTTCTAAAAATCCTTTCTTTGTATTGGTCTTAAGTAATATTCTAATTTTCTGAGATACTGAATTTGGGATTTTCCTTAGTTGTCAGTTATAATCATCAAAATTAAAAGAAATATACATTTGAAATATATCAGTCTGTGTGTAATGAATGAATATAATATACAAGTTTCACTTTTTGAATGGAATTAGTGAAATAAATCAACTTTTTGATGATATTCTAATTATATGACCAGCACCTGTAGTTCTCTGGGGAACCACACTGGTGGCTAGTTCCTGTAACAGAGTTCCTATAACTACTGTGTGCGAAAGCACCTAAATTCTTTTCATGAAACCATTAACACCAATAAAGATCCTCTATTTTTAAAGGCCTGTTCACACCGAGGATAATATCTATAACGATAACAATACAATTTCAAAATGATATTGTTGTAATATTGTTTATAGCAGAGTCCACACCACAACTAAAACAATAACGGTAAAGAGTAACGATATCTTGGAGTCACTTTCAGAACAATTTATTTTTAAGCTGATAAATGTTATTGACAACCAGTCGATCAGAATCAATCCAAGAGCTCAAGCATTTAAAGCAGCAGTTGACAGAACTGCAGCACATGCTTACATAAGCTTATAATAAACAATGTTTTTACTGTGCATTGGTGTGGATGCTATATATAGTTACCATTGTAGTTACCTTTATCTTTTTGGTGTGAACAGATATGAAACATGTACATCACATAAATTCCTAATGAATAAAATCTCACCCTACATTTGTTTTATTCTTTAATATGTTTTCCATTAAGCAATGTCATAAGAAAAAGGGGGTTGCAAATGCATTTCATGTTCACTCAGCGGGTGCTGTATGGTACATTCCGGATTGGGATTGAACCTTCAACATTTTAGTTAGATTCACACATTCTTAACCATTCAGCTACCAGCTACAACTTCTTTACCTCCCATCTTTGGGCAGGCAAGGGTCTCCTAACCCTAACCCTAACCCTAACCCTTAGACATATTTCCTAATTATCTCACTTTTTACACTTTAAACACAGGCATGCAAAAAATGTAAAACTCTCTAAACCGCAGCTGGATGATTATGTCATATAACTGTCTGTGCTTGTGTGTAAGGTCAAGGAAACGGGTCTAACCAGTTTTGATCCTGCAATATACAGGCCACTGAAACTTGTCTCGGCATGTGTTGATGCAAAGAACAGTGCATGTCAACATTTATATGTACATTATTTCAAAAATGCCTTTTCGGTTTGGTGCATTCAGTACTGGTGGAACTTGTTGCCACACTTGGTTACACTTTATTTTGATGGTCCACTTTAGACATTCTACTAACTATAAGTAACTTTGCAACTACATGTTACTGTAGTAGACTGTTAGGGTTAGTAGAATAAGTTGGCATGTAGTTGCAAAGTTATTTATAGTCAGTAGAATGTCTGTTCGGGAAGCGTCAAAATAAAGTGTTAGCAGATATTAAGCAGACAGTCTAGTACAACTCTAATGAGAGTTGGTTAATATGTAATTGCAAAGTTACTTAAAAGAATGTCTAAATTGGACCATTGAAATAAAGTGTTAACAGAAGCTTTGCTTAATGTGTTTTTAGTTTATCTTTGTCATTCAGCTCTTCCTGTACCGTTTGGGAAGTGGGTTTGGTGGGTAGACGGCATAATGTGCCTACTCATGCATAATTTGCCTCACTCCCAGAGGCTACTTTCATTCATTTTTCTAACAAATGTGGTGGTTTATATTAACATTTTAATGTCATTTAATGTTTAATGTGTTTGTGCCTACATGTTCTCTAACCAAAGCAACTAACAAGAATTCTTATATACAGTGCACTGCTTTTCTTCAGTAGAGCAGAAGTTGCACAGCAGGAACACAAGAGGAATTTTAAACTGTCCACACTGCTCTTTTTGATACAACGAAAACTAAAAATGACATAACTGCACTCTATAAGCTTTGTGCTATATTTTAAGTTTTAAGTACACCAAAATGAATGTTTTTATTTCTTAAACCTCTTCCCTCTTGCTTTTGGTGCTTTTTTGAGCTTTACAGCCCTAATGCTAATATAAAGAGAGAACCAAATTAATGCAAATTAATTTTTCAGTTTATTTCATGAATAAATTAAACCAACTGAATTCATGTTTCATTATGAAGGTGCTATTTTGTAACATTTGCTTGACCAAGAAACTAAATTTTGTTTACTTTTGAAGGACACTCTCACAGAAGAATACTTTTTTTCTGTTTTAGGGAGAGAATGGGCGTCATGAGCAGGTCACCTTCCTGACAAATGAACAGAAGATGGCATCAGTACGGAAGACGAGCATTGCCGTGGGGGTCGTCGTTTCCCTGCTGGTATTGGCTGCAGTGGTCGGATTTCTCGTGTGGCTCTTTGTTGGTAAACAGCTTCAACAATTGTCTTTAGCAAACTTGCTCTTAAATCAAGAAGGTTGCACACCTATACTACTGTTCAAATGTTTTGGTCAATCTTTATCAAAAACTTTATCATGAACTGATCTGATGTATCTATTTTTATAGTAAAAAAAAAAAAAAAAAAAAAAAAAACTGCATTTATTTGAAATGGAAATCTTTTGTAATATTATAAATGTATTTACTATCACTTTTGATCAATTTAATTCATCCTTGCTGAGTATTAATTTCTTAAAAAAATAAATAAATAAATGAACCCAAACATTTGAATGGTAGTGTACAATTCTACTATTTTAATTAATAACATCTTTCCCTCTCTCAGTCAGGAGCAAAGAATTAGAAGTAGAATCCACATCTAAACAATACAGCCCATCCACGCTGGTTTACAGCGGACACATTAAGCTTCTCAAACCGGAGTACAGCCCAGTATATGAGAACCCTGAAAGTACAGAATTCCAACAAGTGGCAAAGGACCTGGAAGGAATTGTGAGTGTTTTTGTTGTTCTCAGACTTTCCTCTGCTGACTGTGTGTATGAGTGTTCTGGATACTTTGACTTCCTTTGGAGATCCTTTATTCTAAATTCAATTATTTTTTTCTGTCCTCTTCACAATGAGCACTAGAGATTCACTGTATCATCTGTATTTTGAGATTTAAAAAAAAACAGTACATAGACTTTTATAGCTTAGTTTATTACTCACCCTCATGTCGTTCTACACCCGTAAGACCTTCGTTCATCTTCAGAACACGAATTAAGATATTTTGTTTAAATTCGATGGCTCAGTGAGGCCTGCATAGACAGCAATGCCATTGTAACTCTCAAGATCCATAAAGATACTAAAAACACATTTAAAACAGTTCATTTGAGTTCAGTGGCTCTATCTTAAAGGTGCCCTAGAATCAAAAAATGAATTTACCTCGGCATAGTTGAATAACAAGAGTTCAGTACATGGAAAAGACATACATTGAGTTTCAAACCCCATTGCTTCCTCCTCCTTATGTAAATCTCATTTGTTTAAAAGACTTCCGGAAAACACGCGGATCTCAACATAACACCGACTGTTACTTAACAGTCGGGATCATTAATATGTGTGACCCCAATATTCGCATATATGCCAGCCCATGTTCAAGGCATTAGACAAGGAAAGGCAGTATTAACGTCTGGATCTGTGCACAGACAAGGTAAGCAAGCAAGAACAACAGCGAAAAATGGCAGATGGAGCAATAATAACTGACATGATCCATGATAACATGATATTTTTAGTGATATTTGTAAATTGTCTTTCTAAATGTTTCATTAGCATGTTGCTAATGTACTGTTAAATGTGGTTAAAGTTACCATCGTTTCTTACTGTATTCACGGAGACAAGAGCCGTCGCTATTTTCATTTTTAAACACTTGCAGTCTGTATAATTCATAAACACAACTTCATTCTTTATAAATCTCTCCAACAGTGTAGCATTAGCCGTTAGCCACAGAGCACAGCCTCAAACTCGTACAGAATCAAGCGTAAACATCAAAATACTTTACTCCATAATTCGAAGCATGCATACAGCATGCATGACGAACATCTTGCAAAGATCCATTTGAGGGTTATATTAGCTGTGTGAACTTTGTAAATGCACTGTAATATAGTCGAGAGCTCGTGTGGCAGGGAGCAGGCGAATTAAAGGGGCGGCGCGCTGCCAAAATCAGTGTATAGTTAATGATGCCCCAAAATAGGCAGTTAAAAAAATTAATAAAAAAAAAATCTATGGGGTATTTTGAGCTGAAACTTCACAGACACATTCAGGAGACACCTTAGACTTATATTACATCTTGTGAAAAAGCATTCTTGGGCACCTTTAATATTATAAAGCAACAAGAATACATTCTGTGTGCCAAAAAAAAAACCAAAATAACGGCTTTTCAACAATATAGTGATGGGCCGATTTCAAAACACTGCTTCGGAGCTTTACGAACCGGATCAGTGGTCTGGAGCGCCAAAGTCATGATTTCAGCAGTTTAGACGTTTGATAGGAGATCCGAATCACTGATTCGATTCGTAAAGCTCCGAAGCAGTGTTTTGTTGAATTGTTGAAAAGTCGTTATTTTATTCATCTGAAAGAAAGTCATATACACCTAGGATGGCTTGAGGGTGAGTAAATCATGGACTAATTTTCATGTTAAAGTGAACTAATCCTTTAAGAACATTGGGCAGTTTAACTGCTCAGGACAATCATGAACAACAACAACAATAACAAAATGAATAAATAAACATTTCCTTCTTTGGAATGATTGTATTTTGAAAAGGGCTATACGAATAAATGTCAATTATATTGAAATTGAATTGCATATATGCCACATGTTGTACTTTTACTGTCTATCATTGGCCATTTATATCTTAGAATAATAATTATGCTAAAACATAATCTACTGTTTCATTTTCAGATGAACGATACATTCACCAGAGATCCTTTACTTTCCAAATACTATACCAAGTCTGTCATCACTGCCTTCAGGTACAGCCTGAGCCAACGACCCCTGATCTAGATAAAGCGAAATTTATAGCACACTCTCTAAATCTAATAGTTTTTAAATTAAAGAATAGATCATTCTTTATGTCTTGATTTTAATGCCTAGTGGTTTCACTGATAGAGATAAATTACAAGTCTCATAGAATCTGGGTTAAAAAAAAAAATCACCCTAATAGAATACAAATTATTAATTTCCAGTTGAAATATTACAGTTGCTCATGCTCACAGTTAGGGACCATAAAAACAGGGCAAAAATCCATTACACTGAATTAGACTATCATACGCTCTAAAAATGCTGGGTTAAAAACAACCCAAATTGGGTTGAAAATGGACAAACCCAGCGATTGGGTTGTTTTAACTCAGTGGTTGGGTTAAATGTTTGCCCAACGTGCTGGGCAGTTTTATTTAATCCAACTATTGTTTAAAAATGACTATATGACTGGCTTAAAATGAACCCAAAATAGGTTGGAAATTAAAAATCAGACACATAATTACTAGAGGCAACAGTAATAATTAAAAGATGAACATTTATTAATAAGGAATTTAATACATCTTTATTGTTAAATTTATGGGTAATTCATGTTAATTTATTTAACTTGTTCATGTTCATTCCCAACATACTTTGGGTTCATTTTAAGCAAGCAATACAGTAATTTTTAAATAATTAAGTTAAATAAAACTACCCAGCAGGTTAGGCAAACATTTAACCCAAACGCTGGGTTAAAACAACCCAACTTGGGTTGTTTTACCCAGAACACCCTAGCAACAGCATAGCAACATCCTTAAACCCATAAACAAATACGTTAGCAGCTACATAGAACCAACAGCCTAGCTTTTGACAGTGAGTTTTGCATGAGCAAGTACCACAAAAATATAGTTGTTTTTACTTTCATTCAATAATATGTCAGTATCATGCATCTGCAGTGAAGGAACCTTAGCGTATCATTGGTCTCAGTTTGACGTTCCTGAGACGGACATGGAGATCGTCCCAGAGCTGACAGAGCAGCGTGTGATCGAGTCTCTGCAGAAGAGCATCCGACAGGAGGGCAAACGCTTCGGGAGCGTCGCAGTCTCTTCCAGCGACATCACCGCTTCATGTAAGATGATTGCTAATTATAAAGAAAGAGCATATTTGCTCCACATAGTCACAATGCACTAATTAGGGGGAATAAAGGAAGATTAAATTGAAAATTTTTGTGGAAAACTACATTATGACTGTTTTTGTAGCAAAATACCGTGACAAACATGTATATAAATGAACTCTAGTGGAAAAATGATAAAAAAAAAAATAATAATATGAAATGGCCCCTTTAGGAGCACCGATGCTTTTTAATAACTTTTTAGATAACAGTAGGGACTTGCCTCCAATGTGCGGCTCAAAGCAACAGAGTAATTCTCTGTTTCTGCAAAAAAAAAAAGAAACTGTTACTGTCTGTCCTTCTCCAGTCCCCATTTGCATTATATACATGAGAGCAGCAGGCCTGAGTGACACCTCAGTGCCCTGCTTAAAATGATATCTCTGTACAGAAAATCATGTCGCTGTAGTGAGGTGAGAGACTGGTATTTGTGAACGTCGAGTCAAGGTGAGGGGTGGAGGAGGAAGAACAGAATGTCTGACAGGCCTGTGGAAAATGGAAGGAAAGAGGACTGAAAAAAGTACAGCATGCATCATTCTCTCACTCTCTCTCTTTGCAGCCACAGACCCTCGGATGGCCAGGGACCCCAGATCCAGTGAGTAAAGTGTGTCCCATTTCAGTCACCGCTGCACTGTAATTTTCCACCTGGGTTGCCGTGCTCTCTCCTGTCACTCACTGAAAAATGCCTGCCCGCCTCCATCTCACGCTCGCTCTGTCTCTCACTCGCTTTCCCTTCCACTTACCTTGCTGTGCACAACAGCACAAGATCTCAAAAGCCTGTTTTTCAACCACAGAGAGCAAATGTATAGCTCTTCAACAACACCTTTGTACAAATGTCTAAATTATCTGTATTAAACTGCAATTGCATGGGAAATTCTTGTAGACCTATTTTAAAGGCTGGCCCACACTAAAAGATTTTTAAAATCTTATCAGATGTTCAAAATGCAGAGACCACAAAAATGCCGATTAAAAAAAAATTATATAGTATGTGGATTGCCACGATTTGACCAAGACAGCACATTACACACCAGATTCCTGACTGTGAACACAGGATCTAGCAAAATCGCTCACGGTCAAATGTGACTTTAGAGTAAACAAACATGGTGGACGACGGGCAAGAATAAATGGCCATAAAAGTGTTTGAACTGCTTTTTACAAAAATATGCAGGGAAAAAAAATATAGGTTTGGATGAAGTTACGCTTCCGTCTTCCGTCAACTCGCTTTCTGATCATTTCATTCCATGTGACAATCAGATTGCATGCACGTTTGTCCTCGGGGTTCCCAACACAAAACAGGATTTCTGATGTTGAATGTTGAATGTTGAATATTTACGATTTAAGATTGGTGCAGCCCCCACATTCTTCCGAGCAGATTCAATCACTCTAAACACACATCACCATCAGAACCATCAAGATAATCAGGACTTGTTGGAAGGGGAGAATTGGGTTCAAAATTGGCCCGATTATCTTGTAATGTGTTGGTGCCTTAAATGTTTGTTGTCTTTCCTCAAAATGTTAAAGCATGCTTTGTCGACTTCCTTATTCTAAACCAGGGATTTCCTAAATTTTTGTCAGACAAACCCTTTGAGTACACTCTGAGATTTAATATTTCAATAATTTAACTACACAGTCGCATGATCATAGTTCTCTTGGTTATTGGTCACGTGACATGCAGGTATTGTTTTATAAAAAATATATATATATATATATATATATATATATATATATATATATATATATATATATATATATATATATATATTGTGAAATAATTATTATTAATTTTAATTTGACATTTGTATGATTTAATTTGTTTTGCTTATAGGTACACAATGTAACTTTTGGCCCTCTTGTGGTAAAAAACAAAACTGCATGCATTTTGCAGATCATTGTTTTGGTTGTGCTTCGGCTCTGCATGACTGTGGTATGGTTATATGGTTATCTTATTGATCATAAATAATTCACTACTAGATACACTATATTGCCAAAGGTTTTGGGACGCCTGCCTTACGTGCACATGAAATGTAATGATATCCCATTCTTAATCCGTAGGGTTTAATATGGAGCTATAACAGCTTCAACTGTTCTGGGAAGGCTTTCCACAAGGTTTAGGAGTGTGTTTATGAGAATTTTTGGCCATTCTTCTAGAAGCGGATTTGTGAGGTCAGGCACTGATGTTGGCGAGAAGGTCTGGCTCGCAGTCTCCGCTCTAATTCATCCTAAAGGTGTTCTATCGGGTTGAGGTCAGGACTCTGTGCAGGCCAGTCAAGTTCCTCCACACCAAACTCGCTCATCCATGTCTTTATGGACCTTGCTTTGTGCACTGGTGCGCAGTCATGTTGGAACAGGAAGGGGCCATTCCCAAACTGTTCCCACAAAGTTGGGAGCATGAAATTGTCCAAAATGCCTTGGTATGCTGAAGCATTAAGAGTTCCTTTCACTGGAACTAAGGGTTCAAGCCCAACCCCTGAAAAACAACCTGACACCATAATCCCCCTCCACCAAGCTTTACACTTGGCACAATGCAGTCAGGAAAGTACCGTTCTCCTGGCAACCGCCAAACCCAGACTCGTCCATCGGATTACCAGACAGAGAAGCGTGATTCATCACTCCAGAAAACATGTCTTCACTGCTCTAGAGTCCAGTGGCGGTGTGCTTTACACCACTGCATCCGACACTTTGCATTGCACTTGGTGATGTAAGGCTTGGATGCAGCTGCTCGGCCATGGAAACCCATTCCATGAAGCTCTCTACGCACTGTTCTTGAGCTAATCTGAAGGCCACATGAAGTTTGGAGATCTGTAGCTTTTGACTCTGCAGTAAGTTGGCGACTTCTGCGCACTGTGCGCCTCAGCATGCGCTGACCCCACTCTGTGATTTTATGTGGCTTACCACTTCGTGGCTGAGTTGCTGTTGTTCTCAATCGCTTCAATTTTATGATACCACTAACAATTGACCGTGGAATATTTAGTAGTGAGGAAATTTCATGAATGGACTCATTGCACATGTGGCAACCTATCATGGTACCACGCTTGAATTCACTGAGCTCCTGAGAGCGACCCATTCTTTCACAAATGTTAGTAGAAGCAGTCTGCATGCCAAGGTGCTTGAATTTAGATGGAAAGGATCTCAAGCTGACTAGCTGAAGACGTTACTGTAGCTTTACTACTGTTGATTCCCTGGAGGTTTGCGATTTAGCTGCTCCATTTCAACCTTTCTCACTCCAACTAACCTCTGCTATTTCCACAACATACATGTGTCAAAGTAGGCGGCGCAACATTTCTCTGTTTACGGATACGATGAGACATGCATGGGCGAGTGAAATTTCCAGTGAAAAACATCCCTATAGGTTTCAAATATAAACACTTATAATAGGCTTACCATAGTGACAAAAACACATTTTGGAAGAAGGTTTGATGATGTATTGACGCATTATTCAAATTTTGTTAATTTTGAACAAAAGTTAAGTAGTGTACCTTTAACATCAACTCATGAACCTCTGCGAGTTTGGGAAGCTCTTGTGAAGTTATTGCAGTAATGTTGCTTAACCTTTAATGTAATGTTGTTTTAATATTAAATGTTATTTCGATAATAAACAATGGTAGAATTAAAAAAAATAATAAAATAAACAATTTCATTTTGACTTTAAAGTTCAATCAGTGGTCTCTCCAGTGAAGAAAAACAGAAGTAGATTTACATATTTCGATTTGTCTAGTTACTTGCTGCAGTGAGATTTGACGTTAAAGATGTGCCGGAGTGATTTCAGAACATTCAATTTTTATTCTGTGGTTATGGTGGCATTTTGGGCGTTACTTTGTGGTCTGTTTGGTTAGAGTTGGGACATTTACACAGTGATTGATCAAATATGCCTCTATTTAGTTTTGCAACAGCCGCTTTTCTATGATCCGATCAAGAATCCAGAATCCAAATCCAGATAGCTCTTTCCACAAATGGGGGAAAAAAAAGATAATTGAAGATGGCAAAGAGTCAGTCATGGCAACAGAGAGAAAAATACTCAAATATTCCCTTGAAAGAATGTATAAAATGGCTTGATTAAAAGGTTACGTTTACTTCATTATGATTGCTTGATATTTATATTTCTGCTAAGCTTATACCCCTCTGTTCCTAAGCAGATAAGATGTCCATTGTTAATGCATGCAACTGTTCATAAGACATCTTCGTTTTAGCGTGTACAATTTTCTCCATCATCAAGACGCTGTTATTATTACTGCACTCTTGACCTTCTCCTCAATATTCTAGAACTGTCACTGTGTATTTCCACATATCTCTTCATTTGCAAGTATATGAGTTTTTTTATATTAAGAACACAAATGCAATTTCCATAAAAAATTACATTGTGGGATCTGTTAATTTAGGCAAATATAAGTACACCAGCACTCATCTTAAGTATCTCTCAAGTTTGTTTGAATGTAGATACCATCATGCAGTAAGATCAGATCTTTCTACTTTCCTGTTTCTGTTGTCAGAGAAATGCTTTTACAGTCTTGTGGCTGAAACCACAGGCAAAGAATTCACGTCTCCTGGACATCCTAAGAATTATCCAGCTAATTCCCGATGCCAGTGGCAGATTCGTGCTCCTAAAGGCTATGCCATTATTGTCAAATTCAGGACCTTCTACGTTGAGGATGACTGTGCCAATGACTATGTGGCCATCTATGACTCTCTCAGTCCTGACAGCACTCACGCCATCACAAAGTGAGTATATGCTACTTTCACACCTCAGATTTGACTTCCTATCATAACATATACCATAACATATTATCAGTGTTTTAAACAGTGCTGCAGCTGCTTAATATTTTTTCGATAAAACCATTTTTTTTAAGATTCTTTGAGAATAACATGTTCAAAAGACTTCACTGTCACTTTGGTCCATTTAATACGTCCTTGCTGAATATAAGTAAAGGTGTATAGGATAAATAGCACTATCTTCTAAACATCAAGGGCGAAGCCCCCTCATCGCTCGGCACCGGTTACACGACTTTTCAATTCAGTTTCATTTTTCATGGTTGGCCTCAGGCTTCTAGCTGAAGATTGGCTTGTTAAGACCCCTCTCTAGCACCTCTCAGATACATGCCAAGTTTTAGTCACCTTATCACTGGGTGAAGACAGTCTGTGGTAAAGGAGCACTTGTTTTTATTTTATTTTCTTGATTTATTTATGCTTTGTAACAAATCACCCAAAGTGTATAGGTCACAAACTGTATCTCGAAGCCAGTGGGCTCTGAACATAATTCTCACAACACTGCTCAGCCTCTGCCCAGTTTCCAAGGTGACACAGAGTTTCTGTGCATCACAGCCATACAGCTCTTAATAAAGTTGTTACGCCCCAGGTATCTCCCTCTCCCTCTCTTTTTCTCTGTAGTAAGGCTGCTAAACTGGTTATAGCCATTTGACTTTGCTTGTCATGTAGTTTCACAAGAGATTGCATCTCTCTAATTGAAGTTTGCAAACTTTATTTGATTGAGTGAGGTACAAAGTTTAGACATTTTTGACTGAATTTATGATCTTAAAGATTTCTCATAAAATAAGTTTTTAGTCCATATTTTAAAGGTCACATCTGTTAACTACAGGCCTGTATACTCCTAAACCCTGCACTTGCAGCACATATTTGTTATATCGTCTTTCATTTTAGAAACAAACATACTGATAATACACTCTACACAGGTTATAATCAACAAATAGTATACAATTATAAAAAGCTCTTCAATACAGTTGTCACTAACACTCTTGCATCTTTCTATCACAGACAATGTGGACTTCGCCCTCCTACAAATCCTCTTGAGGTTGTTTCTTCTGGTAACATCATGCTTGTCAACCTGGTCACAGATAACGTCCAGAGACGAGGATTCAAAGCGGTTTACACTGCCATTCCTGCTACGACTGGTAAAACTTGTAATCATTCCATACAAATGCTTTAGCATTTTATAAAGTCATCATCCATTTCAGATTAAGTCTTTGTAAACACTTGCAGTGTCTGACTTAAAGCAGCCTTGAATCCCGAAAAAGAATGTTGAATTGACTAGAAAGTGTTTCATGTTGGTTTCATAATAACTTTTTTTATTTGCCCCCCATATTAATTTCTAGCAGGGAGCTGTGGACAACATCTGACTGCTTCCACAGGAAACTTCACCTCTCCTCATTTTCCCAGTTTCTACCCTCCTTTGGTGGACTGCAACTGGAACATCAATGTAAGCCTCACAACACCATTTTTTTACCTTTCTTTGTTTACCAACAGATACCCCTTTTCCACAGGGTTCCCAGTCTATGTCCGTTCTCGAACCATTCCACGCATTTTCACAGCAGAAAAGGGGGTTCCAGGCCGGAAAGATCTTTTGAACTCCAGGCCTAAAAACTTGCTGGTCTTTAACGGAGTTGGGGAGCGGGGGCCGAGAAATGCTGCCACTGTCTCCTTGAGCAACGTGATAGTGTTGCATTATTTAAAGTGCAACAGTGCCCGCCCCCTTTTTCAGCAGCGCTGGTTTAAGAAGTATTTTTTTTTTTCTATCAGTCTTTTCAATTTTAAAATAGTCTTTGTTGAAGAGTTGTAATCCATGAACCAAGCCATTCAGCTACGAGGTGAATCACAACACTACTAACTTTGATTTTTAAAAATTTTAAAGACAAAGTTAAGACATAGAATGTGTACGTAACGGCTTTACTGAAGAAAAAAATACAATCCCATGAAGCATTGCTGCATGGGTAATGCAGTTTTTCACCAGGAATTCTACTTTTAAACACAAGTATTTTAAAAATAAGGTGAAATAATACAGGCTGATTGTGTCAGCAGAACCAAATGCTCACAGTAGGGCTGTCTTTAAAGGTTTATAAGTTATTGCTCAAAATCCATTTCTTTTTGGAGGAAATGAATGGAATTTTCACTTCTGGAACCCAACTGTTGCACTCTATTGCTCTTTATATCTAAAAATATAAAACTGCGCACACAAGAGAGACCCAGTGTGCGAGATAGCGAGCGAATCAACAATTTCGGCGTCAATTTATCTCTGAAAAGAAAAAAAATGGAAGAACGGGCAGTTTATACAAGCTGCCTCTAGAATCACTCCCGGTACTATGAACAGCAAAACAGAAATGCCACACTGCCTGCACAAACGCCGGGACATGCAATGTTTTAAAACTGTTTTACAAATATTTTAAAACCAGCTATAGTCAGGTATTTAACACACAGTAGTGCTACGTCACCATTCGTTCCTCAAGGAAACACGCATCCCTTTTCTAGTTTGCCTGTCCGAGAACACGCTCTGGCTCCAGAACGAGAACCATTCTGGTGGAAAAGGGTTAAGACAGTACTCATGTTTTAAAATTAATGGTGATATACAATATGATGGTGATGACATGAAGATAACATTTTCATATTTGGATAAACTATTCCTCTTGAAGTGTTTGTTGATTCATACCTTTTTGAAAATAACCCTGAAGAACATCATGTGGATTCTGCAGGTTCCTGCTGGCAAAAAGATAAAGATTGAGTTTAGTATGTTCCGTGTGAAAGAGCCGGGGGTGGACACTAGCAGCTGTCACAAAGACTACATAGAGGTGCTGGGAAAAAGGTAAGTTCTGTCATCTGTCCTGCAATGCCAGCCAGAACGATTTCCCACATTGCTTATTGACAGCTTCCTGACAATCTATAAAATGGCATAAAGCCCAATTTAGCTAAAAAACAGTTGGCCAATCTTTTGTTGTTGTTGTTGTTGGATTTCTTAAAGGGATAGTTCACCCAAAAATGAAAATTTGATGTTTATCTGCTTACCCCCAGCGCATCCAAGATGTAGGTGACATTTTTTCTTCAGTCGAACACAAATGATGATTTTTAGCTGCAACCGCTGCCGTCTGTCAGTCAAATAATTGCAGTAGATGGGGAACTTCATCTATAAGAGTAAATAAAGCTTGCTTAGACAAATCCAAATTAAACCTTGCGGCTCGTGACGACACATTAATGTCCTAAGACACGAAACGATCGGTTTGTGTGAGAAACCGAACAGTATTTATATCATTTTTTACCTCTAAAACACCACTATGTCCAACTCCGTTCATGACTCCTTTAGTGATGTCTGATCGCGCTCTGACAACGGAAGTGATGTCTCGCGCATATACTTCAATGAGTGTCAGACATCACTGCCGCTGTCAGAGCGCAATCAGTCACCTACATCTTGGATGCGCTGGGGGTAAGCAGATAAACATCAAATTTTCATTTTTGGGTGAACTATCCCTTTAACCTTTGTTGTATTAACAGTTCTTTCCTTCCTCCATTTTTGAAGGTATTGTGGGGAGAGACGTAGACTTGTGCTCTCTAGCCCCGCCAATAGCTTGGAAGTGAAGTTCCATTCAGATGAATCCTACACTGATAAGGGATTCAGGGTCGTTTACACCGCCTTTGACCCTGTAAACCGTACGTAAGCCCAGTGTTTGAATAGGACCATCTAAATGCAAGTGATCCGATTTTGATACAGGAACATTTAAAACAGACACATCTCATTATTATCAAGATCATTAGATCTCTCCTTCACTTCCTCTTGCGTTGAGTCCTGGCTGTCTTCCTGTTTTCTTCTCCAGCTTGCCCTGGTCAGTTTGCATGCACCTCAGGCTTCTGTATCAAAAAAGAACAGCACTGTGATGGGTGGAACGACTGTGAAGACATGAGTGATGAAAGAAACTGCAGTAAGTCTCACCCCAGTCAGGATGTTGCAACATTTAATTTAAACCTTTCAATTTATTAATTAGAATTTGAATTGAATTAGCCCTGTCCAACGGGATATTGATTTGGAATGACAGGAAGATGCACAACAGAGAGATTTCATCAGTCAAAAATTATGATAAATAATTACATCAATAATTTAATTATGTTGATTTATGTCATATAGACATATCTGTTGTTTTCTTCAACTAATTGGACATATTCCTCCAAATTAAGTTCAGTACTGGAAAACCAATTAATAGAATTTTAATTTTGCCAAAACACCTCATTGTTTTCAGATAACTTTATAAAAACATTAACAATAAAAATTTAACAATTCTATTAATTGTGTATTTATATTAAATATTATAAATTAAATTATAAATAATAATAATAATAATATTAATAATAAATTATGAGGTGTTCTTGGTACATAAAATGAAAGTTATTGTCTATTGAACATTTTCTATAGGTGGCATTTCAAATATCAATTATTGAAATCATTAAATGTTTCTGGAAATGGTGAAATATGTTATATGAAAGCATGGTTATGGTTAATTCATACAGAAAGAAATTACATGTAAATTCTGTTTCCTTAATTTCTGATTTGAATTATAATTCTGAATCATGTTTGTTACCTAACATTAGCCATTGAACTCTGGGAATAAACTTGGAAATCTGTTTATTTGAATTTGAAGTAACCTTTTCAGGACAGTACACATTGAAATATATGACAGTTATTAGTTAGGTGGTATTTCCCATAAGTTTTGCATTATTCAGTATGTGTTTTGTGTTTGTTTTATGTTTCAGAGTGTGAACGAGGATCAGTTCACTTGCAGTAATGGCCTTTGTAGGCCTCAGTTCTTTGTGTGTGACCGAGTGAATGACTGTGGCGACAACAGTGATGAGCAACATTGTGGTGAGTTTCTCCTATTACATTTTAACAAACATAATCATTTATTTATTTATATATTGCTCAGTTCAGCATTAACATTTCAGCAGTGAACCCTGTTTGGAAACCCTGCTCAACAGGAAGTCAATTTAAATCAAAAAATCAAAGCAGTGGCCTAGTAAAGCGGTACCTTGATGGGATCACATTACGAAGCTGTTTTCTGGGATTCAAATAAACACTAACTTAAGACGAACTTACCTTAAACTGGCATTTCCTTGGAGAACTTCAACATATGTGCTCCTTTAAGGCTTGCTTTGTTGTTGCATACTTCAAAAAGACACACATTTTTACCATTGAAGGACACTTGACAAGGTTTTGTTGTTGTTCCTCCTAGATTGTGGCAAAGCTGAGGGAAGGTGCGGGGATGGCGCATGCATCCCACAGGAATTTATATGTGATGGGAAAAATGACTGCGCTGATGGCAGTGATGAGGTCTCCTGTGTAGCAGGTGAGTGAATTTAACTTTGATTACTGACCACTATGGGTGTGACGAGATCTTGTGACATGAGAATCCGCAAGATTAAAATGTGATGAGATTTCTCGTCAAGGTGAAAAGCTGTCTTGTGATATTGCCATGATGGAGTATGAGGGTGAAATTAGGATAGAATATGCTACCCCTACATTTACATTACCCCTCCACTGTCATTGCGTTTTATAGAAATAAAAACCATTTAATTCAGTTGGATAACAGTCACTTCAGTCCTATCAAGCTCATCCAACATGAGCTGCAGAGTCGTTCATAGTGCAGCAGGAATCAGAGTTCGCTGATCACGTGACGAGAATAAGTAACGAGATGACTGACAAGACTGTGGCGGAGGATTTGATGTACAACAGAGCCTGAGCATCTGACAAATGAAAATAAAATATGAGCACGCATTCAGACGTGATTTCAATTTTAAAAAGCGGCTCCCTGATGCATGCAAATATCTCCCGATATGAAAGCTATCTTTGGCTGGGCTGTGTAGTTGTAACTAGGGCTGGGCGATGTATCGAATGCTTTTGTCACGCGCATTTCTTCAGTAAAGCCGGTTCCCTGATTACCGCTAAATCGCCATCACCTGCTTTCAAATGGAGCGGCATTTAATAGACAGAGCCGTAGATCACTGATAAGCCACGCAATATCGCGTTCAATATCGACGGCGATACATATCGATATTGAACGCGATATTGCGTGGCTTATCAGTGATCTACGGCTCTGTCTATTAAATGCCGCTCCATTTGAAAGCAGGTGATGGCGATTTAGCGGTAATCAGGGAACCGGCTTTACTGAAGAAATGCGCGTGACAAAAGCATTCGATACATCGCCCAGCCCTAGTTGTAACCATATCTTAGCTCTGTATCATGCTTAAAGAAAAATTTGGTCTCTATTTGTACTGATATTGAGTACTTTGATTATTGTTGCACTTATTGTTTGCACTTAATAAGACTGAGAACGTACTCGGTTACGAACGTAACCTCGGTTCCCTGAGATACGGAACGAGTACTGCGTATGGGGAAAAGCTCGTTTTTCCTCCGTGCTGAAGCCTTTTTTCAATAGCGCAGTGTAACTGCACGACCATTGGTTCACTCATGAAAAGTTGTTGAACCAATGACGGTGCGGCATAGCTGCGCGAGTTGTTGTCCGAGTTGTTGTCCAAAAAGACATTGGTTGACTCATGAAAAGTTGTTGAACCAATGACGGCGCGGCGATGCAGCGCGCCAAAAAGCCCGCCAAAACGGGCAGGGCTTATGGCTATATAAGCGGGCATTTCGCCATAGGATTTCAGGTCATTCGGCGAAGAGGTCGACCTCTGCCTTCCCGAAGATCTCCCAGATTCTATGAACCGTCTGGGGGTGGAGCATCCACTCATCCGAGGGGACATTGCTCCGAGATAGCATATCCGCTCCCAGATTCGTTCTGCCAGGTATATGCGTTGCCTTGAGCGATCGCAGCCTGGGTGCTGCCCATTCCAGGAGGCGCTTCGCCAGAGCGCACAAGCGGCTGGACGAGAGGCCTCCTTGGTGATATATGTAGGACACCACCATCATGCTGTCCGACTGGACTAACAGGAACGCCTGAAAAAAAGTGAAGGGCTTGTTCTACTGCCAGCATCTTGAGGCAGTTGATGTGGAGATGGCTTTCCTCATGAGACCACGAGCCGAAGGCTGGTCTGCCCTCGCATACAGCGCCCCAACCTAGGTTGGACGCATCTGTCGAGAGCACCGTCCTTCTGGACACCGCCTGCAGGGGAACTCCACGGCTGAACCATCTGGGGTTCATCCAGGGTTTCAGGGCCTGACATACAGGCGAAAGCGGCCATGCCGCCAGGCGTGAGGTGGGACCCTGAGTTTCAACCAATATTGCAGTTGGCCGCATCCGTAGAAGGCCGAGCTGCAGAACCGGGGAGGCGGACGCCATCAGCCCTAGCATCCTCTGGAAGAACTTCAGAGGGAAACAGGCTTTGTTCCTGGCAGAAGCCGCGAGCTGCTGAATTGCCAGAGCGTGCCCTGGCGAGACTACAGCCCTCATGCGGACTGAGTCGAAAACTGCACCCAGGAACGAGATGCTTTGGCTGGGGAGCAGTGAGCTCTTGGCAAAATTGACCCTGAGTCCTAGGCACTGTAAGTGGCTGAGGAACACGGATCTGTGATGTTCTAGCTCGGTTCAAGATTGGGCCAATATGAGCCAATCGTCGAGATAATCCAAAATCCGGATTCCCATCTGTCTCAGAGGGGAAAGCGCCGCATTCATGCACTTTGTAAATGTGCGAGGAGCTAGGGACAGTCCGAAGAGAAGGACCATGTAATGATATGCCACTCACTCGAAGGCAAATCTCAAGAATCGCCTGTGATGGGGGGGCTATCTGGATGTGAAAGTAAGCATCTTTCAGATCCAGCGAGAAGAACCAGTCCTCGGCGCAACCCTGGGTGAGGATCTGTTTCAACGTTAACATTCTGAACTTCCGTCTCATGAGGGAGCGGTTCAGAAGTCTGAGGTTTAAGATGGGTCTGAGACCGCCATCTTTCTTGGGGACGAGAAAGTAGCGGCTGTAGAAATCCGATTCGCTCTCTGAAAGGGGAACAATTTCTATGGCTCCTTTCCTTAACAGAGTCATCACTTCGGCGCGGAGGACATGAACGTCGTCCGGATTCACTGAAGTGGGAACCACACCGCAGAAGCGCAGGGGACTTTGGGCGAACTGCAGTGAGTAGCCGTGATTTATAATCCCCAAGACCCACTTTGACACATCGGGGATGGCTTGCCAGGCCTCGGCCTATGTGACAAGGGGCTGGATGGTGTCTGGTGTTAGACCGCTGTTCAGGGGTCTTAGCACTGACGAGATTGGAAGAGGAAATTCGCTCTCTTTTTGACAATGTAAAATATTTATTGTGTCCGCCATGAAAACGCCGTTTTGCGTGGGCGCAACCACTGTGGACCCAAGACACAATACAACCATTTTGACCCCAACACCCGGAACTGAACGAGGTGGCAGGGGAATTGTGCAAGAGAGCTTTTGGGGTGGTCCAGCCGCAGCAGGACTTTGCCCCATCCTCTTTCTTCCCTTTAGATCAGGAAGACTTCGGAGGCGTCGGGTCCAGCACTATTCTTGGTCGGGGGCCCTGGCGTCTCGGGAGCACGTTTAGTGGGACAGGCTCGCTGTCGTTGCTCCTTGGGAGGCGCTGCCTGTGAGGTAGAGGGGGCAGGCTTGCTCTGATGCTGAGTCGGCACAGTCCTGGGGCGACATGCAGCAGTGGAAGAGCTGGAACGCTTCGGCAGGAAATGTCGCATTGCCTGGGATGATTTTTGGGCTGCAGTGAAACGTTCGGTGAAACCCTCTATGGCTGGCCCAAATCTTTCAATGGCCTGGGCCGGGGCTTTCGTGGCGTGCAGGGCCAGGTCTGTGGCGCTGCGGAGGTCGTGAAAGGCAGGTGCGTCAATACCAGACTCGTCCAGTGAGCGGAGGAGTTTCGCTTGGAACATCTGGAGAATGGCCATGGTGTGAAGCGCCGATGCAGCTTGGCCCGTAGACGAATAAGCTCTACCGGCTAAGGAAGAGGTCGTTCTGCAGGGCTTGGAAATAAGGGCCCTCTTGTTCTTCCAGCCCACAGCCGCGGGGGGACAGAGGTGAGCGGCCACAGCCTCGTCTAGCGGTGGCATTCGCTCATAGCCCTTCTCTTGGGAGCCGTCCACAGTCTGGCGGCGTCCCGGCAGATACCACTCGTCCAGCCTGCTGCGCGTCGGCTCTTCAGGCGGAGCCCACTCGAGGTCGAGTTCCTCGACAGCCTTTGAGAGGACACAGAAAAGCTCGGCGTCCATCCCTGGCCTAGAGTCGATGGGCACCAGTGACGGCAGGTGGACGGGGTCTTCAGAGTCGCCGGCCCATTCTTCCGTTTCAGATGCCGCGAGAGACATGGAGTCATCAAGCGGCTCATCCTCTAATGCGCCAAAAGAGACGAGGTCGCTCGCATCAGCCGAGGGGCGCTGCTCTGGGCGGGAAAACAGGATGGGGGGCGGCTCTCTCACTGGAGAGGGAGAGGCACGCGGGCCGGCGTGAGCTCTCCCAAGTCCGGGCGCTGAACCCCTCTACTCCGCTGTCTCTTCCTAGCTGGCTTGCGGGAAGAAGACGACGGGAGGGCGCGCAGGGCGGGACCACTTTCACTAGCGATCCGCGAGCGCAGCGAGGCGAGACTCATGCACTCGCAGTGCGGACATGAAGTCTCGGTGAGCGCTGCCTCTGCGTGGGGCTTACCTAGGCAGCCGACGCACTCACCGTGGCCGTCATCATCCTGCAGAGGGGCTCTGCAGGTGCCACAACTGTGGCGCGGCATTTGTAGCAACGCCGCCGCCATGAAAATGGGAGACTCGCTGAGAGGCGACCGGAAGCGGGCGGCTCGAGAGTGGCAGAGCTCTCTCCACCGTCGAAGCACCACCGCAGAGGACCAGCTGAGACCGCCGACTGACTGCAGCTCCGGCGGTCTCAGCTGGTCCTCTGCGGTGGTGCTTCGACAGTGGAGAGAGCTCGTTCCAAGCGGCGAAGGCGTTCAGCAGGATTCCAGTGACTTATATAGCCATAAGCCCCGCCCGTTTTGGCGGGCTTTTTGGCGTGCTGCATCGCCATAGGCTCGTGCAGCTATGCCGCACCGTCATTGGTTCAACAACTTTTCATGAGTGAACCAATGGTTGTGCAGTTACACTGCGCTATTGAAAAAGGCTTCAGCACGGAGGAAAAAAGGAGCTTTTCCCCATACGCAGTACGAGGGAAGTATCGAAAGGGAACTGATATTTTTATTTATACTGTTTTTCATTTCCATGATCAAGGTCAAAAGTTGTAGAAGCTCATAAATCATGTACAGTTTTCAGGTCAAAAGAGACTCATATGAAATCATACAGGAGAGAAGCCAGTCAGTTGAGTTTGTGGCAAAACCTACTTTTACTGCATATGATAACTCATACTCAAAAGGTAGAACTGAAATGACATTCATTTCAAATAATTAGTTAAAACATTTCAAATGTACCTGCAGAGAGAGAGAGAGAGAGAGATATACATATACATATATAAAAAACAGCAGGGTCGAGCAGGGTAGAGAAAATGAAACGGAATACAGGTACAATTGAATTGAATTAGTACAATTGAATTAGTCATTATAGGCCACCCAAGAGAATGTGCTTTAATTATAATGAAAATGTTACAATAGAAGAAAAAAAAAAATATACAAAATATATTTTGCACAAAATATAATGTTCTTTGAGAGACTAACATATACAGGTCCTGAGTTATTCACAAAATCATAAATTATTAAACATATTATAGTGCTTTCCTGTGTGCGTTAAGCTCAGAAAGTTCAGTTTAGGTAAAAACTAAAAGTTTGTGATCACAGTAAATGGCCAGCCACTGAAAGGGTGAATTAAAATATTTAAAGTTTTAGGAAATTTCGGAATACTTCAAATTTAAATTTAATCAGATTTTTCAGCAATTAAGCAACTGTATTTTTTATTTTGATTTCCCCTCCCCATAGCCCCCTTCCCCCCTAAATAATCTACTTGCTGTTTTTCTCCACTTCAGTTGCTATCAAACTGACATGTACATTCACAATTAATATTGAGTACCATTAATTAATGGGATAATTTATCTGCTTTTAATATGCACAATAAACTCTTGTGATAGCAATATCTTCAACGCTTAGGCTGAAACGGTAGTGAAATCACACATTTTGGTCTTTTCTACCATGATCAGTCCTTATTTACTGGCCCACTCTTTCTTTCCAAAAGTTGTTCATTGTTTTTGTATCCTTCAGCAGAGATAAGTGACCTATCCCACAATCAATAGGCCTGATCAATAGGCTGGCTCTTGCATCGCCATGAACGAGGCGTAGGACTTTGGTGATAAAAAGAAGCTGCAATTGATGTTTTATTCCCCTTGTTCACCTCAAGTTTTACTTTCTTTATACTCTATTCCTCTCTTAGCGGCTGGTATCTGCAATGATTTCTCCTTCAAGTGTAAAAACAAGCAGTGTGTAAACAAAGTGAACGCAGAGTGTGATCGCGAAGACGACTGCTCAGATGGTTCAGACGAACAGGGATGTGGTAAGTCGCGTTTTTTAATGTATTTTTACTCACAAACAGAAGTGAAGAAGTTCTTTTAATGTGTGCATGGCTACTGCCCATGTTTTGTCCAAAGTTATTTAATATTAAGAACTTATTGATTAAATTTCAGCTGTGATGTTATTCAGAACAATAGCACTGTTGCTCATGTGATATTATACATAATTCAACTGTAGTGCTCAGGTGTGTATTTCAGCTATTTCACAATGATTTAAAATGTGGCTCATCAAGTAATATATTACATTACATTATTACCACTGGTGGTTGAATTTCAAGCAAAATTGAATATGATAATTAGGGATGAACAATTAATGTGCATGATATGGGTTATGTTTTATTTATTTATTTATTTATTTATTTATTTATTTATTTAATGAATCAGTATCAGCCAATGTTGGAGATTTAAATATTTTAAGATTTAGATCATCATCTTGCATTAATCACTAATTTAATGGCACATCAATAATGGCAAAGATTTTACCCTTTTGTTTGCAACTATTTGTAAATCGTGAGAAAATTGCAATTTTAACCAAGGTTCCGGGACGTGTGAGGAGTCGCCTGTCAATTGCGTCATACCCGCGTTACCCTCGGTTTCCGGTAGAAAACTAATTATTGTTATATAGCTCAACACGTTTAGTCTTATTGTTTAAATCTAATTTTCTTGATTTCTTGCGAGTACCATGCTTTACCATGCCTCAGAGAAAAACACTATTTTGTCAAGTAGCTTACATATCATAATCAGATGCACCCTTATTTTTGGTAAAAGTAATACAGAATTTTCTCCATCATACAATACATTTTAAAATTAATTTCATGACATTTATCAACACAAGCCATCCAGCATTTAATATGATATTCTAAAATCAATCTATCTTACTGCAGTGTGTCTCAAACAAGTGTCTCACAGCAGCCGCCGAGCAAACGCACAGATCCCTTCAGCTCCCACAACACTCATCCTGCTCTGCTTCATACTACAATAACGTTAATAATCGCATCCATGAACATGATTTCTTCCTGAGTCCTATCCTGATTCTTTTGCACTGGCTGTGAAGTGAAGACCACATCTCCCAAGATTCCACACTCTAACTTGCCGTCATCAAGCTATGCCTTTGTTTTGAATAGGCCTCTAGCGGACAGAATTCTTACATACTGCACCTTTTATTATTAATTTGAAATGCACAATAAAATCTCTTTCAGACAAACTCTTTTATAAAACCCAACTAATGGTTCAAATCACTTACAGTTGTTATAGATTTAGTTATGAAGTAGTACAGATGTATAATATATAATGATATATAAGAGAATCCAATTACTGCCCGGCTCTAGTGTCTTTATTGAATAATTATTTGAAGATAATGAGCTTCCCAAGGTTTTGGTGTTTCAACAAATTTAAAAACAATTGTAATTTCCAGAAGTTGCTGCATCATCAACAATGTGGTAATTAGTGTAAAAAAAAAAAAAAAAAGAAATTCACATTAGAGCCTAAAGCCATTATACTTTTTTTATGAAACCTCACTTGACATTTCTTCATTTTCTTTCTACTTTTTTATAGGCCTCAGGGTTGCTAGTTTCTTTTTCCTTCCTCATTGTGTTTTTATCAGCCAGCACGGTTCGTTCCTCTATATATCTGCCTTGTTATGATTCTGCTTGAGTCCCGCTAAAGGCCGACGGTCCTGTGAGTCAGAGCAGATGTTTCGAGAAACTCCAACTTTCAGTGCAAACAGTTTTGCAGCTAGTCCTCTGATCTGATCCCTGCTGGTCTTGTACAAGACCCCCTTAACCTCTCATCTCTGCATGCCGATGCTGTCCCTTCTGTTGGTCTTCCTTGAAGTCTCTCTTTGTGTTTGAACCATTCCTATAATTTGGTTTCAGACTGTGGAGTCCGGCCATTCAAGCACAACCGTATTGTGGGTGGGCAGAACGCAGATGTGGGTGAATGGCCGTGGCAGGTCAGTCTACATTTCAAGACCAACGGGCACGTCTGCGGCGCCTCAATCATCTCTAACAAATGGTTGCTGTCCGCTGCCCACTGCTTCATCCAGCCTAGTTCAGAGTGAGTCTGTTTTATTGCATCTCTGTATGGCTGTTCGTGTTTTTGTATTTTATTTTGCCCGATTATTTTTGCCTTTTAGCTGTAGATGTTATCAGAGGCATAAACTGGACATTTGCTAAGTATCTTTCTCCATTCACTTAGTGCTCAAACATCATTCAACATCAGCGCTCTGTGTTTGAGCAATGACTGAGCTTGTATTTATTCCCATTGGCCAGCAGGTGGAGCACAAGACATGGCATTAAAATAATACTTCACCTTCAGTTACTCCATGTTTCTGAGACTGAACCACTAAAGCTGAACTGAAAGATAATTCACTCTCCTGAGCTATGGTTTCACCATGAAATCAAAATTGACCCCATTTACTTTCTTAATAAACGTTTCTGGTCTTTTTGTGAAGGATACATCAATGCACAAATGTCTTTCATCAAAATGTAATAACTTGTTCCACCTCTGAAATGACTTTGCATTTTGGCTGAAATTACCAAGCCCTCTTATTTTTCAAACCCTCTTCATATACACTACTGGTCAAAAGTTTAGAATAATTAAGATTCTTTTATGTTTTGGGGTGCAGGGAAAGTATCTTATGCCCACCAAGGCTGCATTTGTTTGATCAAAAATACAGTAAAAACAGTATTTAAAAATAATAATAATAATAATAATAATAATTACACAAGTAAACAAGTGCGAGGGGGGGGGGGGATGCACAATAATAATTGATAATAAGTGAGTATAATAATAATTACCAATAATAATTGATAAGTGAGCACATGTCAGCATATCAGAATGATTTCTAAAGGATCATGTGACACTGAAGACTGGAGTGATGATGTTGAAAATTCAGCTTTGATCACAGGAATTAATTGTATTTAAAAATATATTCAAATAGAAAACAGTTGTTTTAAATTGTAATAATATTTCACAGTATTCCTGTTTTTACTGTATTTTTGATCAAATAAATGCAGCCTTGGTGAGCAGAAAGAGACTTCTTTCAAAAACATGAAAACATTGTAATTATTCCAAACTTGTCCTATAAACACAGCTTTTCAAAATCTTGCCTTTACATTTTTTACATGTTTTTTTTCTGTGCATTAAATCTGATTTCCTCATATTTCCTGTAAAAATAAAGATTTAAAATGGATTTGAATGCCATTTCATGTTGACCTTCCAAAACATCTGATTTAAACAACTAACCTCCAAAACAACATTGTGTTCATTTTCTCTTCCAACAGCTACAAAATGACAACCAACTGGCAGACGTACAGTGGTCTGCGGGACCAGACCATCCAGGACACCTCTGTTCAGCAGCGTGCTTTGAAGACCATCATCACCCACCCAAGCTACAGTGAAATGACCTACGATTATGACATCTCCTTGTTGGAACTGAGCCAGCCATTGAACTTCAGCAACACCGTGCATCCCATCTGCCTTCCGGCATCAACCCACGTTTTCTCGGCCGGCAGTTCCTGCTTTGTTACGGGCTGGGGCGCGCTCCGAGAGGGAGGTGAGACAGCTTGTGTGCCTGAGGGCTGCCCTTTGCATTTGGAGTTCCTCTTTCCATGAGATACCTTTGGAATTTGAACCTCACAAGTTTGACATTTATCAATCCCTTGTTTCAATGTCACTTTTAGCACAAACTTTGTTATATGATTATGTTATTTGTGGAAGGACATAACTCTTTCTAATTAATTTTTCAAACAGTCATAATGAGCCATAAGATGCTTTTTGGTATTGGAATCGTTCTCAAAGGACTAATGTTTTATGTATGTGTTGTAGGAAGTGCTGCAACAATCCTTCAGAAAGCAGAAGTAAAGGTGATTAATGATACGGTATGCAACATGGTGACCGAAGGTCAGGTGACCTCTAGAATGATGTGTAGTGGCTACCTCACTGGAGGTGTGGACGCTTGTCAGGTAAAAAAAAAAAAAAAAACACATTACCATGTTTTGTTGTTGTTGTTTTTGTTTTTGTTTTGTTTAAGTCTGAATCTGATGTTTTCATTTCAATCTGGGTCACTTACAGTATACACCGATCAGGCATAACATTATGAGCACTGACAGGTGAAGTAAATAACACTGATTATCTCTTCATCACGGCACCTGTTAGTGGTGGAATATATTAGGCACCAAGTGAACAATTTGTCCTCTAGGTTGATGTGTTAGAAGCAGGAAAAATGGGCAAGCGTAAGGATTTGAGCGAGTTTGACAAGGGCCAAATTGTGATGGCTAGACGACTGGGTCAGAGCATCTCCAAAACTGCAGCTCTTGTGGGATGTTCCTGGTCTGCAGTGGTCAGTATCTATCAAAAGTGGTCCAAGGAAGGAACAGTGATCATGGGTGGCCAAGACTCACTGATGCACGTGGAGAGTGAAGGCTGGCCCATGTGGTTTGATCCAACAGACGAGCTTCTGTAGCTCAAATTGCTCAAGAAGTTAATGCTGCTTCTGATAGAAAGGTGTCAGAATACACAGTGCATCAGTTTGTTGTGTATGGGGCTGCAGACCAGTCAGAGTGCCCATGCTGACCCCTGTCCACCGCCGAAAGCGCCAACAGTGGGCACGTGAGCATCATAACTGGACCAATGGAGCAATGGAAGAAGGTGGCCTGGTCTGATGAATCACATTTTCTTTTACATCACATGGATGGCCGGGTGCGTGTGCGTCGCTTACCTGAGGAACACATGGCACCAGGATGAACTGTGGGAAGAAGGCAATCCGGCGGAGACAGTGTGATGCTTTGGGCAATGTTCTGCTGGGAAACCTTGGCTCCTGCCATCCATGTGGATGTTACTTTGACACGTACCACCTACCTAAGCATTGTTAGAGACCATGTACACCCTTTCATGGAAACGGTTTTCCCTGGTGGCTGTAGCCTCTTTCAGCAGGATAATGCGCCCTGACACAAAGCAAAAATGGTTCAAGAATGGTTTGAGGAGCACAATGAGTTTAAGGTGTTGACTTGGCCTCCAAATTCCCCAGATCTCAATCCATTCAAGCATCTGTGGGATGTGCTGAACAAACAAGTCCGATCCATGGAGGCTCCACCTCACAACTTACAAGACTTAAAGGATCTGCTGCTAACATCTTGGTGCAGATACCACAGCACACCTTCAGGGGTCTGGTGGAGTCCATGCCTCGACGGGTCAGGGCTGTTTTGGCAGCAAAAGGGGGACCAACACAATATTAGGAAGATGGTCATAATGTTATGCCTGATCTTGGTGTATGTAGAACCAAACTGAATGCGTTTCTGACTTTTAGCCAACTGACTCAGATCAATTTTCACGTCAGTCTAACTTGAAATAAAGTAATGCAATTAATATATAAATAATAGAAATATTAAAATAATTATAAAAGAACGATGGTATGATTTTAGGAAAAAAAGAATCACGTGTAAAGGTGCTGTCACATTAGATTGTTACACTGTTAATAGTGTAGCGGTGTATGAAGGACAGCTCACACAGACGCCACTTTCTCTTGGTCAACTGTTGTGACCAACTTGAACCCGATGCGAAATCCGTGTGGGGAAATCTCTCACCCTCAAGTGGAATTCCAAATGGCGTGGGTTACTATTAAAATGACTTTATTTCAACTGTGAAAATTTGTCGAACAACAGTAAATGTAGAGCTATTATACAACTATTTTCCCAAAATTGGCATAACACCCTCAACACAGTTGTCAGCTAAAAAGCTTTAAAAACTAAAGCGCACACACAAAGGTACACATTTATTAAATGGTAATGAATTCAAGGTGGTTTAATAGCCATTTAGATGCATTGTCAAGCCTTTTTCATCCTGTTCTTTTCATTCAGAAACACCTACAGTACAAATATGACATGAGCATAATGCCGTCAAAGTGTTCGGCTAATGTTGTTGTCTTCCTGCGGTGTGTGTACAGCCTCGTAGTGGAGAAGATTAATTATTCTACCTTGTTCCCTGATATTTAAATGAGCTGATTTCCATAATTTCTACTTCTATCTCACTTGTTATTCATCTTGCTTTCCCCTTCTGAACGCTCTGTGCGTCTCTCTTATTCTGGGTGTAATCTTCTTAGTGTGCTTTTTTCTCGCACAGGTTCCGGTCCTGGTCTTGTGACTCCTTTCTGTCTTCCTCTCCAGCTATAGGAGCTCATAGATTTTGCTTGCTCTCTCTCTCTCTCTTTGTACTTTGCTCCATCCTTTTCACCCTCTGTAATATTCTTTCATTCACTTTGGTGGTTTTGTCTTCCTGTCTCTCTCTCTCCTCTCACTTCCCAATTCAAATATGCTTTATTGCCACGTCTGTTTACATTGCAATATTGGCAAAGTAATTAAGAGCCGAATTGTATTACACACAAAACAAATCATTCAGGAATAATAGTAATGGAATGAAATGACACAGTAAATAAGCAGCTTAAATTAGAGGTACAAAATAATAAATGATAAGTGATTACAATAATAATTAAAATGTTTGCAATTGCTTCACACACCCTCCTTTTTCCTTTTGGTTTTCTCACATACATAATCATCACTTCATCTCCTCTTTCAATTTCAAGCAATTTATTTGCATGATTGTTTTATATACAATATTGCCAAAGCATTGATAGACACAATAAAAAAGTCTCCAGTAATACTAAAATAAATAACCACAATATACAATAAAATAAAATAAACATTCATTAATGAACATTCTCTTGAATAGATCAACAGGCAACTCTTGAATATGGTGATCAAATTTTGTCCTCCATGCATTTGATCTTTTTCAAACAGTTTTGAAAAATGTGGAATGACATTTAAAAGTGTTTTTCTTTTGGCTTCCGTAGGGAGACTCGGGCGGGCCTCTTGTGTGTCGTTCCGATGTTGGCAAATGGTTCCAGGCTGGCATAGTGAGCTGGGGAGAAGGCTGCGCTCGGCGGAACAAGCCTGGCGTCTACACGCGTGTCACCAAACTACGGGAGTGGATCCGTGAAATCACATCCGTATAGTGGAGCCTGGACCTGCAATCATACGACAACCAAAGCAGAAGAACAGAAATGTTCAGCGCCATGAATATTTAGTACAGTATGTGAGCCGCACTCGCACAATCAAAAAGTGAATACAGCTTTGGTCGACATCCATTGTGAGAAAATTGAACTTGTATACGTTTTTTAGACCACCTGGTTGTTTTCGTAATAGCATTTTTATTGAGTATGACTATTCGGCGAGGTTTTTCATAGCTGTATCAATCTAAAGATGACTTCAACTTCAGTCAACCAAATAAAAAGCCTCATAAAACACATGCAGATACCACTATAATGAGGATATATATTACTGTGATGTACTGTTACACTCATTTTCCAACTCAGTTGTCGTGCTTTCGTTTGTTTGTATCTGATTCCTTGAACAGTAACTTCATAAATGGCACTTAGAGATCAAACTGTCCTATAATGTGACTACCAGCAACTTATGACCTGGTGAAATTCTTGTTGTTATCTTTCTGAATGATGTTCGGTTTTAAATATTTTTTGTCTTATGCTCAAAACGTGCCTTTCTTCCAAAGACTGGTCCCTGACTCTTCTCGGAAACAATGACTCTTGTGTTTCAGACTTTGGAGCGAGCTTCAGTCCATACTTTTTTTTTTTTTTTTTAGTGAAGGTCAAAAGCTTTTTTGCAATCTAGAAATTTCTGTAAGCATCCCACTCAGGCTGACCTTCTTTCCTCACATCTATGTGGTCTCGGGACCTTGGTGGCAAAGCTCAAAAATGGAGGATTAGGTAGAAATAGGATATTTCCATCATCCATTTGCCAATACAACCAAGGCCAGTATAGGTCACTCACTTCTGCTGCATGTTAAAGTTCCAGCCAATCAATGTCAAAGCAGTTGGCTGAAACAACCTAGCAGGATGGTCTCTGCTTCAAAGAGACCCGAACGTATTGAGGAATCTATAACGCCGGATCCTCAAAGACTGGGCAAGTTTCTTTCCCATGGAAAGTCCACTTGCTTAGTAAGAATTTCAGGCTTTGTAGCGTAGTGACTTAATTTCCCAGGAGGTACAAGAGACGTAAGCTGTATTTTGAGAGATGTCAAGCAATAGATGCTATATTTATGTACTCGAGTTTTATATAGCATCATGATGTATGATTTTACCTGTCATGGGCTTCTTAGGCTTTCATTTTTAAATTGTGAAAATTTCAAACAGCTTTTTAAATGGTTAAACTATAATGATTGTGTATGGCTTTATGTGTCTCGGTGACTAACATTTGTAAATATTTTACATGCGAATTACTTGTTGGTCTTTTTCTGTTTAGTTCAATTGTGTTTTATATTTTAACACTGCAGATGTTTTAATGTATCCAAATTTCCTAAGAGTTTACAATGTATTCCTGACAATAAAATACATGGTGGTTTTACAATGTCATCTTTTTTGTTTGTTTGTTTTTTGTTTGTTTCGTAATGCGTTTTTGCTTAATTTCCATGTAATTTAATTTCTCCCTGAAAATGCAAATGTAGTAAAGACAACTGAAAACGGTTTTCACAGATTCTTGAGATAAGGGACAAAACATGTTTTAGAATTTAGGTTTTATTTTTTAACTGATATTTTGTAGACGCAGGTCTCAGCTAATGAACCATGTAAGGGAACCGGTTTTTCTGAAAGTGTTTTTTTAATAAAATATATATATATCTTTTTTCTTGGGTTAGGATTATTATGAACAATCCAATTCCTAAATTCTTTAATTCTCTAACCTCCTTTTTAATATTAAACAAATATAACCAATGTTCTTAGGTAAATCAGACATAATATCACATAGTTCAGTTGTTTTAATATTTTAACAATGAACTGAAAAAAGAATGACATTTCTTTCAAAATTAACAAAAACCTTCACCTGACAGTGTTAATACTGATGGACTTGACATATACTGATGTGTTGATAAAGGTCCAGCTGGGGCCAAATATACAGTATATGTAAATAGAATCATGAAACAACATTAGATTTCCCCATATGCAAAAAAAACACAAAAAAAAACAAACAAACAAACAAAACATGTTAAATCACATGATATAGTATTTTTGAGAGCACTTGTCAGCCATCACATATAAAACCTGACGGAGTTGACGTCTGACAGAGTTGACAAAATGTATTTATTTTTATTTTTTTATCTTAACCATGTGTTGTACAGTGGAACAATTTTGTTTTCTTTCTCAGTTGTAGCTGCCTTAATAAACATGTCAAAAATGCCAACATTTGTCCCACAACTATTTACAGAAACTATTACACCGGGATGACGGAGTTGACATGTTAAAGCTGTGACCGCAGAGACTTCAAAATTGTTTGTGTATATATATATATATAACTTCCAGGACTATGTGTTCTACTGTGAGATCCACAATAAGCGGGAAATATTAAGTGCTCCTCAGAGTTAAAGATACCATGACATTGCCTGATTTATTCAGAATTATAAAAAAGACTTACTTTTTGTATTGTTTGATATAGTACTGATCCCTGCCTTTCAATTTAAAAGAATATTTCTGAATTTGTTGCATTTTTAAACACTTTGTTTAGCAGTTTTACATTGTAACCACATGCTGAGGATAGGCTAAATTGTATTTTCCAAGTATAGAGCATGCATTTGAATAATACTAACAAAATTATTTAAAAATAAAAGCACTGAATGCCCGGAGTATCCAGATTTCCTTTAGGTGTAACTTTTTAAGTATTTTTATTTTGATTAATTTATTTATTTTTAACATGAAGTGGGCTTTTGTCTCTTATCTCAACAATCAGTGTCTTTATCCATGTTAAATTAGCTGGCCTTGGTATAAACCAGCATAAACATTGCCTTCAACAATTATGAATCAGTGGTGTCCTAATGGAAAATGAAATGAGAGCTTCATAAATCTGCTCTTTTCAGTTGATACGATCGAGAATACAAAGACACTGTCACAGATGTGAATGTACTTAGTTTTGACCTTGCACCAATTAAAAAGCTCAAGGTTTAATTAATTGCACTGCACTGCAACAGTTGTTTTAAATGGTTGGCAGAGTATTGAACTTGGCTAATTGCATGCCAGATTTGACCTTGTATGAGCTTTAGATGGTGCTCAACCTTTTATATAATCTCCAATCGATGTCATAACAACTCTTGCACTTAAGCATTTTGCATCTTAATACGGTATCTAGGCTACCAAAGGTCACTAACACTTGATTGAAACAAAGCATTGTGGTAAATAAAAAGAATGAATGAAATCCTGCTAGCCGTAAGTTCATAAGTTTTTTTTTTTTTTTTACCTAATAACCTTTTTTTCTTTTTTACATACTGTATTTCCATTACAGTAGTTTATATTGTTGATACCGCGCCTCCACTTCTCGCTCACTACAGCGCAGGCTCGGGTCTGAATCTGCGCAAGAAGTCAGCGCCATATTGGGATATTGGCGGGTTGGTGGCGCGCCGCGTTTGGTGAGTAGAACAAATTTTTTAGCGAAGGTGTTTGGTGTTTTTGCTCAATTTCATTGTTTTGAATTGAGTAACTTCGAAATACAGGATTTTTTTTAACTAACGAGACGTTAATAATTTGTCTATAGCTACAGTCTATCAGCTCGTAGCAGATAAGAACTTCCCACAGAACAAGAGGGATTTCCTTTAAAATGTCTGTCAGAAGATTTGAGGACTAGTTACTTGTAGGGTTGCCAACTTCTGGAAAGGAAAATAAGGGACAATCATGGGGACAATCGTGGTTGACGTTAGCAATCTTTGTTGCATTATATGCCAACAGTTCAAAAATGGCAAAAAGCACTTCTTGTGTTTTTCGCCCAAAGTTTGCATTTCTGTAACTCATATTACAGATATCCTTTTAGATTATAATTCTTAAAAAACTTTTCTTAATTTTTAAGTCCCAATATGGTTAATTTCCAGAGAAAGGGATCTCCGTGTACCTCCAGTCCCATATAATGTGGCTCCATGTTCAAATTGTTGAATTTGACCCATTTTCTATATATATATATATATATATATATATAGCTACACCAACGGATATTAAACATCAACCTCTATTCAAAATCATAAACCATAAACAACAACAACAAAAAAATGTCAGCAAGATAGGCCTACATAGATGGCATAAAATTTGAAAGCGTAATAACTGAACATCTTTAAAATTTCAGCCAATAAAGCATTTTTTTAAACAATGGTACTTAAAAGTTTGAACTAAATGGTGTTGCAACCATGTATGAATAAATAAAAATGAATATTTTTCAATTAAAGAGAAGTAGAGAATTATGGGCTGCTTTTGGTGCTTGAGACTTTATTATTTTGTGTTTCAATAATGAGGTCCAAGTTAGGCTACTTAAATGAACGTAACATGTTTTTTTCTCTATTTAACAACATTAGCAATAGTGAAAGATGACTTCCCTTTTTGATCACGTCTTCCCTCAGGGAGATTGAATGTTTTCTTGCGTGGCTGAATGCTGAAATCAAACCGCGAACAGTGAAAGGGATTTGCCGTTACCGTGAGACCCGCTCGCTGTGAAGCCGACAGAGAAGTCTGCTTGGTCTTAAAGCCTTCCGCGAACGGCTATGTTGTCACAAAGGAATGATTAATTCTCAAATTAAAACGCATGCCTGAGAATACGGGACAAACTGCGTTCCGTATGCCTTTCATACGGAACGCTTCTTTGATGCCTTAAATACGGGACGATTCCGTATTATACGGAACGGTTGGCAACCCTAGTTACTTGGGTAAAGTTGGTTTTATATTCGCACATTAGGACATCCGTATTCAATAGCCTTGTTAATCACACTACATTGGACATTCAGTGGACATTCACAAGTAAATAGGGTCCGTGTACGTTTTGATAGTTTGTTTTCCAATTTGAAATGAAATACGCAGAAACGAGAAAACGGTCGTTTCCCGTTTTTTCGTTTGTTAAAAAAACCGGGAAAACGAGATTTTGACTCGATTTTCGTTTTTTTCGGGTCACGGATAGAAAACAGAAACACGACTTCAAAACTTGTTTTCCACATGTGGGCGGTCATTACACGCCCCTTTCAGCCGATTGATCAATCAAATCTGAGCCATTGACGTCATCTTCAGTTCGTTCAACAAAATAACAGTCCTCTGCCGCTATATCAGTAGATGACATAAATCGGCTTTCTTCTGTGCAACCTAACGCGTATTTCACAGAAATATTTATTTCAGAAATGTTAATCAGCACACAGACTGTTGTAGAATGCTGCTTGTAGTTTAATATGCATGGTGAAACTGCGCTACCCACACAGAGGAGCGGATGAAAAGCACAGATTAAAAAAACAAACAAAAAAAAAAAACTACAGTTTTTATTTTATTCTATTTTGAATAAATAGAATAAATCACAATAAATAAGTAGTGTAAGCAATTTTGAAAAACGAACAATAGCTCATCTCTCTTTATTTATTTATTTTATATAGCCTAACATTGCCTGCTGAATATAGGCTAATGTTAATAACCCTTTGGTTAAAAGATTGAGGGAATAGCCTGTAAAGATCAAACATTAAAGATCAAAATTACAGCTACATAGCTATTTTAGCTATGACAAAAATAATATATAAATGTTAAGCCAAAACGAATTAATTTAAAGCTGAACTGAAACAGAAACCGGCGTTAACTACCTCTCTAATTTGACACAAATCCAAATGTTTCAATATTCACGATTTGGAGGCTAAACTATATTTATTATTTAAACGCTTTTATTGTAGCCTACACAGACTACTTAAAATGAGCAGTATAACCTTTTATATATTTGGTTGAATGTATGTTATTTTGACAGTTAACAGGCTGTGATGTCAAGTTACTAAAACTGATGTTGTGTGAGCGCGAGGCGCCGACGCGTTCATTGGAATTTTCTTATAAAAGCGGAAACAACTTAAAATACTCAGACATTTATGGTCAAATATATGTAACACCATTCGAATCTGTGAAGGGTTAAATAGGCCTATTATTTTGTACGCTCACAATAAAAACAAAACACTGCTCGTAAAATAAACAAAGAAATGTTCTGCCGTCTCTGTTTCCTTTCTGTGAACTTCTCAAAAATGAACCGACACTCATATTGTCGCATTTTTCCCCTTTCATTTTGGTAATATGTTAATTACTTAAGTGAAATAAATTTCGCGCACAGACATAGGCTATTTATTTCTTTTATATAATTGAATCCTTTGTTCTCCGTTCACAGAAGCGCAGCAGGTGCGTGATGATGATGAATCCTCATGTTCTGTGTTTATTCTGCTATTTGTTCATGTAGGCTAAAACTAAACCCCTGGAATTTGTTTAATGATTCACAGACATTTATCAATTCTATTTTCGTTTAATTCCAATTTAATATAATCGGTTAATGAAACGATGATCGCACCAGTTGAAAGTCAGGGGGAAAAACAGAAATTATATTGACAAGGCAACAATAATTTTCGTTTAGTTTAAGTTTTTCAAAACATCCAGAACTGCATACAGTAAATTTTCCCGCTGTTTAAGCCACGAATATTTACAAAATAAAATAATTACAAAGATGATAAAAGATAATAAAATAATTACATAGATAATAAAAGTTAAAAAATGTTTAATATACGAGAGTTTTTGTTTTGCTGTTGTCCACTAAAGCAATTGACGCAGAATCGCCAATAGCCGTTAAATCGAAATTGAAAGTAAAATGTTCAGGGCCATTTATAGCTAATTAATTCAAAAGCGAAGGAAAGACAGAAAAAGTGAGGATAGCAAGTAAACTGTGACATATAATAATGTTCACTGTGTTCATAAAAGTGTTTAATTTAAGAGATAAAATCTGTATGACCATTTATAAGCTAAGGAAAACTGAAAAGCCCCCCGATGGTGATAACGTTATTAGGTGTTGCCACCTAGTGGATAGCCTATTTTCTAATATGACTGCATAGTCTACTGCAAGGAATGCGTCTGCTAAATGATTGAATTTAAATGTATAAAATGTAAACAAAACATTAAAATAAGAAAAAAAAATGAGTGCGGTAGCCACTGATCTATAATAGAGAACAGTCTATCATTATGTATAGCCTATTGATCGGTGGTAGTAGCCCAAAGGATGTCATGCGCTTGGTAACAGATGTAGAGGCATTTACATTTTACATTTTAAAAATACAATGCCAGCTTAAAAACAGACTTAATTAAATTTACTGTAGGTTTTTTAAACTTTTTTTTATCTGTGCAAACATATTTCTGTGAAATACGCGTTAGGTTGCACAGAAGAAAGCCTATTTATGAAATCTACTGATATAGTGGCAGAGGACTGTTATTTTGTCGAACGAACTGAAGATGACGTCACTGGCTCAGATTTGATTGACCAATCGGCTGAAAGGGGCGTGTAATGACCGCCCACATGTGGAAAACGAGTTTTGAAGTCGTGTTTCCGTTTTCTCTCCGTGACCCGAAAAAACGAAAATCGAGTCAAAATCTCATTTTTCCGTTTTTTTTTAACAAACGAAAAAACGGGAAACGACCGTTTTCTCGTTTCTGCGTATTTCATTTCAAATTGGAAAACAAACTATCAAAACGTACACGGACCAAATAGGCCATTAAAACAATACTTGCCTATTTTGATCGACTGTGAAAAATGTTGTAAGTTGACAATCGTTGGTTGTCAATATCATGTCGCTGCTTAAAATTCGCAAACATTAATTTATTGCACATTTATTGGAAAGTCTGAATTTATCAGAAGTCAGAATGTGCGAATATAAAACCAACTTTACCAAAGTGGACTACTTTACATAACAGTTAACTCCTTGTTATGTTTCATGACGGTCAGTGTAAAAGATAATAAGGAAATACCTAATTTAAAATGAATAAAATTGTGAATATTTTAATATATTGTTTAAATGCAATGTTTATATTGTTTTCATCAATGTTTTATTGGATATCTAGTGTCAGTATTAATCTAGCCCGTTAAAATCGATTGTAATCACTAGATTTGCCCATGTTTTCCAGGTTTTTTAATTTTTATTATTATTATTATTATTATTTTTTTTTTTGTGCTTTCCCTTGTAATCAGGGTAACTTGGGAAAAAAAAAAAAAAAAAAAAAAAAAACTAAAATGTGCAGACACTTAAAGGTGCAATATGTAAGACTTTTGCAGTAAAATATCCAAAAAACACTGGGCCAGTGTTATATATTTTGTTCACTTTAGTACTTAAAATATCCCAAATGTGTCCAACTATTTGTAAATCATGAGAAAATTGCAATTTTAGATAAGGCTCCGGGACGTGTGAGGAGTCACCTGTCAATTGCGTCATACCTGCGTTACCCTCGTTTCCAGTTTTATTTTGTAGAAACCATGGAAACACCAAACGCTTTAATATATTACATGTTTTAATAGGCAAGGGAACAACTGTTGATATATTTATAGACAGAAAATGAATCATTGTTATATAGCTCAACACGTTCAGTCTTATTGTTAAAATCTAATTTTCTTGATTGCTTGAGAGTACCATGCTTTACCATGCCTCAGAGAAAAACACAATTTTGTCAAATAGCTTACATATCATAATCAGATGCAGCTTTATTTTTAGTAAAAGTAATACAGAATTTTCTCCATCACAGAATATGTTTTAAAATTAATTGCATGCCATTTATCAACACAAGCCATCCAGCATTTAATCTGATATTCTAAAATTAATCTATCTGTGTCTATAAGTGTCTCGCAGCAGCCGCGGATTGAACGCACAGAGTAATGTTATAACATCATTTTCAACACTCTCAAATGTATCTAATATGATAAACAGAGCTGCGGAAGCAGCGCCGGTGACTGTGTCATAATAAAAGTTCTGCTGCTCGTGAGGCGTGTGTTGCGCAATCGCTCCAGTGGCCTCGTTCAGCTCCCACAGCACTAGGTCCTGCTCTGCTTTATACTACAATAACATTAATAATCGCATCCATGAACATGATTTCTTCCCGAGTCCTATCCCTATTCTTTTGCACCGGCTGTAAAGTGAAGACCACATCTCCCAAGATTCTGCGCTCAAACTTGCCGTCATCAAACTAAGCCTTTGTTTTGAATAGGCCTCTAGCGACCTCAAGCGGACAGAAATCTTACATATTGCACCTTTAAGGTGATGATACACGGATGCCCTGGGGGTAAGCAGATAAACATCAAATTTTCATTTTTGGGTGAACTATCCCTTTAAGCTGGATGTCTATTATACTGTGGCTACAGCAAGTCAAATACTTAAAGGATAAGTTCACCCCAAAATTAAAATTACCCCATTATTTAATAACCCTTAAGGTGTATATGGTGTATATGACTTTCTTCTTTCAGACGAATACAATCAGAGTTATATTAATTAACACACTGATGCTTCCAAGCTTTATAATGGCAGTGAATGGGTACCACCAGTTTGAAACTCAAAAAAGTGCATTCATCCATCATAAACGTACTCCACACAGCTCCTGGGGGTTAATAAAGGCTTTCTGAAGCGATGCATTTGTCTAAGAAAAATATCCATATTTAACACTTTATAAAGTAAAATAACTAGCTTCTGGCAAAACGGCCATACGGATTCGACTTGCGTCTAAAAGCGTAACATTCACAACATATAACGTAGGACGTAGAATAAAATAAACCAGTACATCTGTACATTATCTGTAGTTTATTTAGATAATTATCAGACTCTAATTACTTTTCAGCTGCCTTAAACCACTTATTTATTTATTTTTAAAATCACTAAATTAGGCTAATTATTTATGATTTTGTGTCACAATTATGCCAGTATAGCTACTCAAATCATCTGTCAGTCACTACTGGAGGTGCCACAACATACGGTGACATGCTTCGCAACATTGTCAGTGACACATGCCAATGGATGCCACTAAGCATGTGCCAATGGCTTCTGTGCATAATATACCATACAGAGTTTTCATTTTGTGTTATCGGGTGTGCACATTATGCATCTATCTATATAATTGTGTATTTTTGGCAGTGATAGTTATTTGAGAGGGATGATGACAGATGGAAACATGACCCTGGATTTACCAGAGTAGCCATCCGTTTTTTTTTTTTTTTTTTTTTTTTTTAGCCATTTGTTTAATGCTGAGTACGTGTTTATGTCTTCAACACTCCCTGCGGTGAAGCTCGGCATGACATGATGAAATCTGAGAGACTGGGTGACACGACAAGATAATGTTGTCACACAACACCCGCTCCGTCAGCGCAATATTTCGTTGCGATGGGGGAGACGGCCTGTGCCTTCTATGTTTGATACGCAGACAGCGGGAGGCTTGGGAATCTCATCCGTCTTTATTAAAAACCCTGCTGTCGCCGCGGGAATAAGAGAATCAACATAGGCATCACTGCTAATTTATGTATTCATCAACTCGGCAGCCCCGGTATTGTTTGTCCTCATTCCCTCATGACATTTGACGAGACCCAGCGATGTGTGCCAAACTCACTCCAGTCAGAGCAGATTTTATTTGAAATGGTTTTATTTAAATATAAATATGTGTACAAAGTTACAAGCAACAATAGCTCATTTTTTAGCAAATAAAATCATTTGAACATTATTAAAAAAGAAATGGAAGGAAAAAGTCAATTAGTTGTGTAACACTTTTCACCTCTCCAAAACTGATAGTAACATGGGGTAAAAACCGTCGTGAACCAAATAAACTCAAATCAAAGATATAGATATATGCATTTTATAATATAAAGGTACTTTACAATAGAGCAGCTTACACGCTGTACATTAAGGCTTATATAAAATATAAAAATAAAGACAAGCAATGTTTTGTTTCACCTATCTTACAGTTCAATTTGATTTTTTTTTTTTTTTTTTTTTTTTGATTTTTCCAAATGGAGCCAACCATTCAGGCTTAAAGGAAAATGGCAGTATGGAAACCTCCAAATGCAGGTCTCCATGATCGAATTGACATAGGGTGCAGTAAGCGGTTTCTCACACAAGGAACAAACAGATGAGAAGAAATGCTGAATACGTTCACGTACACACATCATCTGCATGCAACAGACAGGAGTGAATTTCCCAACAATTTGTACAGTCATTGAAGTGGCTCTAAGTGGATATGGACAGTACTGCATTTCATTTGCTATTTGTTTTTCTGTTTTTTCTTCGTCTGTGTAAACATGTTGGTGCTACCTGACGGTGTCAGCAATGTCAGCATGACATAACAGTCACCTTGGCACACTCTGTATTTAATAACATACAGTGGTCACATAAGGAACATTACAAGATTATTACTGCACACTGCAAGGCTGTGTGGTAAATTAGGTTTGCCGTACATGGCTTGGCTTAAGAAACCATGGTCCCGAAATGGGCTCTACTCTGAACTCTGCAACAAATCCTTGAGAGCATAGCTTAAAAAAGACCGCACCTCTACATTTGCTTCTTTGGGGATTGGCCAATCCTGATTCCGTCAAACAGACAGAAACACATCTTATGGATTTTGTCAATTTTTTTTTTTTTTTTTTTTTGTCTTTTTACCAAAGCATTTTAGATTCCAGTTTCCTGCACTGGTCCATTGAGGCTTTACATAAATTCTCTCTTGAGAGCCCAACAGCAGTGCAAACTGCAGATAGAGCATCTGAAGAAACATCTTAGGGTGAGCGCATGCGCTCTGCTTTCTTCTGCTCCCCTGCTTTGTGGATTGAACTTTGAGCCACTTTGTGTAGGCAAGACCTCTTGTCATTGATACACAAATGTGCTTACAATTCCATCAGCATGCCAACAAACACATTTTTTTTTTCTTTTTTTTACTTTTTGTTTTAAATTTCATGTCATATTGATTGTTTCAGCGTAGTGTCATTAGCTTGTCCCCATTTACAAAGATTAGTTCATGAGGGCACTTCTCCACAGCACTGCTTTCCCTCTCCAAGATTTAGAAGAGTTAGTGCTGGAGCATTTTTGCAGAAATACGATGCCACAGAGATGAATTGACGGACAGTGTTCATTGTTCAGCATTTGGACGAAGAAAATCAGTAGCTTGAAGGTGACTTCAAAGCGTGAGTGGCACGTCGTAGTTCTTTCGAAAGAAGTTTCTCATCGATCCAACATTCACTTTAAGACAGCAATAAAGCTTTTCTGCCTCTTGAATCTCAGTTTAAAGTTTGCTTAATCCCTCCTGAAGCCAATTCAGAAGAACATCCTTGTGACACTGACCATGCCAGACCCTCAGCGGGTCTTCTAGGGGGCCTTTACACATGAGTCTGCATGCGTTGCTGCCGCCCATAGTCTGACTGCTGTGACGACACCTGCGAGGATGCGTATGAAAAACGGGAGGAGCTAGATACCTTGCTGGCTTGGTCTGAATGCTCGTATCCGTCAACCTTCTCGTAGGAGGCGGGTTTGACGTAGCTCGTAAAGGCGCGGCCATAGGTGGCTGGCAGGTAGGCGGAGCCTGCATAGAGTGGCTCCTGGGGTAGATGGTGGGAGTTTGCTGCTGTTGCTGTGGTTGTTGTGACTGCTGTTGCTCATAGGTGGTGCGTGTGGCAGGGGTTGTTGCGTAACGTTGGGAGAAGTCATAAATCCGAGGCTGAGTGGAGTGCTGGCCGTATAAGGGGCTTGGCGAGGGAAGCTGAGAGGGAGTGTATACTGGGCGAGCATTAGGGACATATTCGGAGAAGCCAGTTCTCGTGATGTGGCGGTCCTCGTGAGCCCGCACATTGTAGTAGCCATTGGTGGGGTCCTAGGAAGAAAGAAAGAAAGAAAATATTGTCAGATAAATTACAAATCTTGTACAGAATTAAATGCATGCAAATGATTATAGTTAGGTGCTAGCTAGAAGTTAGTAGTTGACCAATAATTGTAGGTTTTCTTGAACATGATCCACGCTTGTGGTGTAATACGAATATGTTTTCTGCAAGTTAGTGTTATTAAGTACAGTAGTTTCCTCAAACCTTTGAAACAACCTTTTGCTTTTATCAGATTAGCCATCCGAGTCATGCTTTGTGAAATGTAATACCTTGATATCTGATCTCTCATCATCCTCCTCCTCCAGCAGGTCGCTGTGCTCTGTGCGAGATGTTCCTGGAGACTCGCTGCTGTTGGGAGCCTGAGAAGAGTACAGAAATTTGGGTTAGAGACTGTTCAGGATCTATGGTATGTTAAATGTCATACACTCATAATTAATAGTGTCCCTAGCTTCTGGTCTTTTGACTGATGCCACTAATTCCTCTTATTTTTCTCTACATATTTCTTTTTAGTCCTGACAGATAAAATCAAGTGTAGCCTATCATTTTGTTTTCTCATTGCCTATCCCATTTCTCTTGGAAAAATGCCACTATATTATAGAATTAAAATGGGCTGAGAACACCATTCTTGTTTTTCCTGCAGCATGGCACTTTTTATGAAAGAAAAATGATGTAAAAGCTATTACTATCTTTTAGGACATTCTAAGCATTTCTGCATTATTTTGAGAGGGGCTTACCATGGGCTCCTTCACATCCTCCTCATCGTCATTTCCTCTTGCTGCGTTGTGGTCGCTGTGCACAATTTGTACGCGGATGTCGCTCTTAGACAGGCGTGTGCCCTTTTTGCCTGGGTGAGGAAATAGCGCAGTGTATAGAGATTAATGAGGTGAACGGTGGGAAGATTTCCAGAGAGGTGAAAAGGTCAACACTGCTCCAGGCAAAGAGGTGGCCCCATAATTAACCTCTGTCTAGTTAGTTCGTTTGATTTCTACTGTATCATGTTTTGAGGAGAGAATAAAATCTCTCAGACAACATCTGACCTTTGACCTCACCTTTAGCAGTGTGGCGGCAGCAGATGGAAACCAGGGTAATGACACAAACGATGAAGACGCAGCCTCCGCCCACCGATGCCCCAATGATGATTAGCAAGGGGAGGGCCTCTGCAAGGGAAACGGAGAACGTGACTGAGCTGAATTACATCTATTAAGTCTCTACCTCTCCAGTTGCAGGGATTGCAGATGATCCAGATTCAGTGTAGAATGACATGTTTTGTACCTGACCTTGTAATGCTGTGAAATGCATGTACAGCACATGCATTTCGCAGCATTACAAGGTAAGATGCAAAACATGTGGATTTAATGATTTTATGTTTCTATTATATTGGTCACACAGCTTAGTTTGTCCTTCTGCACTTTTTGTCCTGCCATAATCATATTTAGAGGTTATTCACAAAATACATTCTAAAGACCCTAAATAGGGTTCACTTTCTTTGTGCAACATATAATATAAACTTTAGGGCTAAAATATGACACATTTTGACAGTTATTTGTGAGATGATTTAATTTTCATATTACCAAAAGGTATGTCAGTTCTCCAGGCGATTCAAGAAAAGCTGTCAGTTTGACAAATGCATTCTACATGGAACTTTTTTTCCAAGCCACGTCCAAACTCAAGCGCAACATATAGAAATTCATCTAGTGTGATCCGCAGTGGCATCACAGGACCCAGCTATTGTCTCTAATCTCTGGTGGAAGAGGGGTAACCAGACCTGACATGCAGTGAGGCAGCCGACAGTAATCTAATTAGAGATTCCAGGAGATAGCACTGTCTGCCTCTCCAGAGACTTGGCTCTGCTGCCTTGATGCAAATTGCTGGCGAAGACCTTATTTTTGGTGTCTCCCAGTACAAAGGCTCAAGCAGTCTACCACGCTCTTAGTCTTATTTAAGCAAATTTAAGATGGTGCACTGTGCATACAAAATATAGCGGCCAGTGAAGCGTCACATACCCATGCCGTACATTAGGTCTTGATTTAATTCATTCAGGCTCAAAATCTATATCTTTGTTATGGAACGAATGTATTCATTAAGTGGACCATCTCCTGATTAAATGATATTGATTCGGTGGTGTATAATTAAGATAAGCACAGGGTTGCAGGGTGTTTTGAGATGCAATCCCTGCATACAGCTGACTCGAACTGGATTATAGCTTGTCATGAATAATCTTAAATAAAAGGCACAAACTCTAAGGTGGACAAACCCACAACTTACTCTCAGTCTTTAAAAATCAACCATCCTTCAATGATTAAAGCAATGGTGCCAAACAGAGCTTGGCCCATACCCAAATCTAAAACTCCTGCCACTTTTCTCACTTTACTTTCAGTTGTTTGCTTCTCACTCCTCCATTTTAACTCTCCAGTCCCAACATTTCCCAGAACATTTCCCCAAACATTTCCTCGCTTATCTGCACTACCAGTGAAACGTATGGACACACTTGAGTGAATTTGTTTTTTCACAGTCTTCACAACCATTTGATGCTTAAATGCATAAAATTAGTTTTTAGACCAATATAAAGTGTGCCTATGTATAAATATCTTAACAAAAAAAAGAAGAAAGAAGAAAGAAAAACAATCAATACTTGAGACACTGAATTCAATTCAATGCTTTTTCTCAGCTCAGAGATGTAATGGCATGGGTTATCAACTTCAAAGAAGCTAAAATATAAAACTGTTTTGATTTATTTAACATCTGTTTGATCGCTACATCATTTCCATACTTAATTTTATGTAATTTCTTAATTTAATGACTACTACCATTCTAAAAGGTGGAACATAGTAATAGTAAGCAATTAGGTGAGTCCAGACTTTTGATTGGTACTATATTGGTTGATAAAAGGATGTTTTACACAGGCTAATTTGACATGAGGACCCATACCTTGCTCTTCAAGAGTGACCAGTGCCGTCCCTGTACCGAAGCGGTTCCAAGCAGTGCAGTTGTATCGAAGTTGGAAATCTTGGGCCAGGGTCTCTGAGAGGATTAATGAGGAGAGGACCCCTCGGTCACTGTTTACTGTCTGCACCGAGAAACGACCAGAAGAGCCAGATGACAAGATCATGTCCCCAAATGTCCACACCTGAGAAGGAAGAGACAACTAGGTGTAAGGTACAGCGACAGTCTTTTTTCTCACACTTTAAGTAAGCATGAAATGACAGTTACCGATTTTATTGATTTGATCATTAAAAGGTACGATTTTTTTATTTGATCTTTTGAAGTAGAAATTTCATTCTTTTCAGAGACAAAGATTTATTATTATTTTTTATTTATAACACGCACCATTGAATAATTCACAATAACACCAGGAGCATGTATCAAGTAAATGGGGTCAATTTTGATTCCAGGTTGACTTAAACCTCATTCTGAGCATAAAAGAATTAAGGACATACATGTAAACAATTGTCATCCCAGCAGTAGACATTCAGTGTCTTAAACTCAGTGTCAGAGATTAGAATTTCTCTTGTGCTCGCTGTCATGTCGAGTTTACCAACAGTGTTGTGCCTCAGCTTGTGAAAAAGCGCTTTGTGAAAAACCGTGCAGGGAAGACAAGCAGCTCCTGTCTAGCAGAAGGTCAGTCTGGAATCTCAAAGCTACTCAGAGAGAGGGAAAACAAGCCATTGTTTCTTTACGTCACCTTTCTGGCAAAGAGGTGAAATAGCATGTCAGAGAAGTCCTCCCTCAACTGGCCTGAGGTGAAGGAATAACAGGCAATAACACCCTGAATCCCCACCTGTCACTGTTTCCAGAATCTGATTTTTTTTCTTCCTTTCTGATCCCTTCTTTGCATCATTGCTCTCAGTTATCCTTGCTTCCATCTGTCTCTGTGCATCTCTATGATTCCGCTTCTTTTCGCTGCCTCTCTAACTTAGACCCTAATTATCCAAATGAAATGCCTTCCCACGTACTATGGGGTCATGGGAGGTCAGCGGTGCTATCCACTAATTGCTCGTCGTTGGAAAGGAGCCTAGAGGGCCGAAGGTCTTCTCTGCAGACCCTGGCATTAGTGCAGTTCGCCTCTGCATGCTTGAGGGTGGAAGAGGTGAGATACAGGATCAGCCCTCTCATTGAGCGCTCTCTAATAGGGGAACGGGGCTGTGTAGCTGTGCGAGTGTATATTTGTGTGGGTGTCAGATATGGAAAGAGAGGGAATGAAGCAAGGAAACAGGAGCAAGGAAAGAGAAGACTTGCATGAGATCTTGTTGGAGAGAGGGGAAGGGAGCTTGAGTGTGTGATGTGCACACACAGAAAGCACCTGCTCAAGGGCAAGGCTCACAAACAAGCTTGTCAGGAATAAGGCTACACTAAGCATCAGATAGCTAGCAAACACACACATACAGAAATAGGAGAAAGTATACTTACAATCTTGTCAGGAGGAGGGCTGCTGCCCACCAGACACTCCAGCTTGCCCTTGGAATGCTTGACGGCCTGCTGCGTGGCCTCAGCCGTGATGATAGGAGGGCCTGAAGTGTTTGTGTGAGAGAAAGAAACAGAGATGAAGAGAAATCGTACTAAGGGTGTTAATGAAAGCAAAGAAGACACAGAGCTAAAGCTCCTTGTGCACTCAAGACTAACTGCGTGAGTCATGCACATAAATATGAAGCTCATAAATTAAGGAAGCAATTCGCTGATTAATAGTAAAAATTACAGCATTTTTTCTCAAACCCTAGTAAGCTACCCAAAAATCCAACAAAGCATATTGTGGATGAAATCTGGATAGAACAAGAAAGAAAAAACAAATTAAATAAAAAGACAGCACTTGGTTACCATTGACAGTTAGAGTTACATCTCTCTCGGCCACACCAATTCGAGGCACGATAGCTTTGCAGGTGTACGTTCCAGAATCGTCTTGGGTGACTGCCTTCAGCTGCAGGGTGTTACTATTGCTGAGCACCTGTTAAATAAAATGAACAAGAAAAGCCTGTTTAAATCTGTTGCTATACCAATACGTCTCTCATCAAGTGACCACAGATATAAACATCAGGTAAGTGCTTGCCACAAACCACACGTCAATAATTTATACCAACAGATTACCACACACCAAATATAACTATACACTTTCTATCAAATGTCTGTATGATAGTGCCTGTTTATATGTATTTGTAATATTGACGTTTTTCATGTCCTGTTAAAGTCTTATCTTTCTAGCAAGTTGTGTAATGAAAATCATTACAGCATGTCAATATTTTCCCAGGATGAAGATGGGAAGATTGTGTAGACACACAGCGTGATTTTTGTTCCAGACAGATAAAGCCATGGCCCTCAGAGATGGCCATTACCATTAGCACCAGTCATCCATTTTGTAGCTTGTGGCTCACACAAGAGAAAGACCAATGCCACCAATACCAAGGGGAAAGCATTGACTCCGCCTGTAATTTTGTCTGCAGCAATCTTAATTACTGTCTAAAGCGCTCCAGCCTGGGTCCTCTGAGTCAACCCACTGCTCTAATTAAACCTACGACAATGGCAGTGCAAAAATTTCCGGAGTGTTGAGCAGATACTTGTGCTCCTTCGCCTCTGGTACACACGCCGTGGTCACTTGTTTGAAGCCATTGATCATTAGAGCACCCTCTTCCCCTTCCCCTCCTTCCCCTCTCGACGCCGCCAAACTGTGATTAATCCGTTTAGCACTCGCCTCGATTTTTCATTCGCCGGCACTCATCGAATTAGCCAATTAATCCATATCTTGTGGCGATGAAGTAAACGCTCTACTTGTGGATCAGATCGGCCCATACTCAGGAAGGGCAGGGTGGAGGGATGTAGTCATGGCAAAATTAACTGATTGCCTCATCAGAACCTTCTGGCTTTTCAGCCTTAGCCTCCCACTCTTTCTCTCTCTCCTTTTCTTTCCTCTCTCGCTTTTTGTTTGCTTTCTCGGGCTCTTTATGAAATCTGATTAAGCAGCAGCAGAGAAACACTTACAGCAGAATAGGCTGATGCATTTCACACATCTACTGAAGCTAAACTTTCATTTTAGGCTAGCAATCACTTTATCCATTTGCCAAATTCTTGTAAATGCACCGTAAACAGAAATGCCATCCATTAACCATCCAGCTCTGAGCCGAAAATCATTTTATCTTTCCTGTACAGAAAGGGGTTAAATTTGGGTTTTGGAGTTGGGGGAAATCCGGTGGTGATTCTGGTGCCATAAACAAGGCATGACTTGAACATGTACTTGTTAATGTAATGAACCTTTGTTGAGTGAGTAAACTTGCTAAATGGAGATGGAATATGTGTACTGGATCAAACGAAAAAATGGGCTGGAGAGAGACAATGGATTGTCAAACAAAACAAAAGGCGCCCTGAATCATTGCAACCCAATCCTTCCATACCCTAATAGAAATCGAATTAAATCTAAAACTTGTACAATGATTCAAACAGGATTGCTGTGGCAGTTGTTGAACAGATGGTATGCCATATTTAGAAAGAAGAAGAGAAGAGGTCACCATACCACACTGGATCCTTGTTTGGTCCAGGCCAGAGTGAGGGGAGGGTTGCCTGTCCACGAGCAAGTGAAAGCAGCATCCATCCCTATGTCCACTGTCTGAGGTTTTGGTTCTGTCAGCAACCTGGGACCAACTGCAAATGAAAGATGTGGATTCACATTGTGTTCTAGTACATTTCATTACAGTGTGTTTTTGTATGCACAAAACAAGAATGAAGCCCATTACACTGTTCTCATCTCCAGCTTTATTAAGGGAAATATGCTAGAATACAAGTAGGAAATGAAGATCATTCCAAGGAGAGATTGTAGGAGGTATGTATATTTCTATATTTTTGAAGGAAAATATGTGACTGTGTATTGTTTACCTCTTACTTGTTTATGAAAATGTATCATGCAGTGTCACGTTTACAATATTTAGGAGGCTGATTGCTGTTAGACTGTACTGAATGAAAATATCTTATTTAACAGACACTTCACATCTAAAACACCCAAATGGAGACCAAAATACATGGCCACAACAACAACAAAAAAAGGTGAGTCATTTATTAAGCACTTTCTATACAATGCTACTTATAGAACAACAAACATCTCTAAAAGGTATCCTTTGATTTTTAAAGACATTTTTAATTTGCTTCCTGTAATTTAAGAAAAAAAAAAAGAAGACAGAAATAGAAATTTATATGTCATTATACAGGCGGGTTGACCAATAGAGCTTTGTTTGTTTGGCAGACAAGTACTTACATTGTACATCCACCAAGGTGCTGACATTAGTACTTCCTACTGAGTTGGACACCTCGCAGGACACTGGGTCTGTGAAGTAAGAGTGATCTACGGTCACCTCCAGACTGTCGCCATTGGCCTCCGAGATAGGAATCCCACCTTTTGACCATCTGTTTGAAACATGAAGATAAAAAATGCATTCATTTATTAGATTCACCAGGAATCTTCTTAGTGCTGTTGCTACCTTTACAATGAAAACTATTGTTAACACCAAACATTGAAGCAACTGTGCACAAAGCATTTGATCTGTAATTTATATCCAATTTGGGGTTTACCCTCAAACCTAAATCTGATGGAGTGGATAATCTGGGATTATGCACTGAGTCTGTTGTGATATTAAATGTGCTTACCTGTAACCTGTGATCTCAGGGTTGGCAGAGGCAGAGCAGATGAACAACACTTTTGCTCCCTCCATCACCGTCTGAGGCTGAACAGACAGAGTCACAGACGGAGGATCTGGAAGGAAACATGCAGGATTAGATTCACTGCAGCAATAGAGGCTTTACAAATCCCTCCCAATGACTTTACTGCCAAGCTCCAGGTGTGTAAATCTAAGTCACAATCCTTTTTTAAAATCCATTCCCCTGTCCAATTACTTTTTTTTTTTTTTTTTTTTTTTTTTAACCATAAAAACCCTGCTTATATATAGCACAGTTCCTTACAAACATATTCAAACCAAGTCTCCCATTTATTAAATCACTATCTAATACTGAAATATTGCTCTTTTTTTTTTTTTTTTTACATTAGAAAACATTCTGAATAATTTAAAACACTAAGCAGCCTTTGTCATTTTCAAGTATTCAGTATACAGATAAAAACATGTGGCCTTTACCTAAAAAAAAATTAAAGCACCACATTCTGCATCACAGACAAGACTAAATAAATAAATAATGCTCACGCTGAACATTGATGGTAACCGAAGTTTGGCGACCTGCAGGGGTGGCTGGGTTTAGGACCCTGCAGGTGTAGGTACGTCCAGAATCACTGTCCTCAGGCACCATGGGTAGCATGCTAACTGCTGTTTCTCTCTTTCCATCCTCCATCAAAGTCTGAAAAGATAGTAATACAGTGTGAAAACAGTTAAAAAAAAAAAAAAACAGAGACCGTATCAGTGCTGGTGGAACAAATTGCTGTAGCTTTCTGAAAGCAGAATGCTTCGATGAAATGTTCTGAAAATAATGTCATAGGCAGCTCCTAAAGACCCAGTGAAGTGCCTTGGAACTTGCAGCATTATTCAATGTGTTGACGTAATTTCAACTGAAACAGAAAGACAGGGTGGGACATATCGAACAGCTCCTCCCCTTTTTTAAAATGGCCAATAGCGTTTCGTTTATATCACAGCTTGGCCAGAGCCGTTGAGTTCGGTAAACCTCAGTTTCCTTCTATTCTAACCGTTTCTCATCCTAATCTCCTCCATATCTCTTTAAAATATGGCATTCTGTGCAGAATTCAAATGGGTTCGTTGCGTTTTGTGGTCTGCGTCGACTCGCGGATATGATCCGTTCTGTGCTCTCGTGTCTCTGGACCGAGCAGACTGTGCACGCTGCGGTTTGCGTGACACTAATGTGAAACCAGACTTCATTCGCCTCAATGAAAAGCATATTTACACTGTCTTAATTGTTCCCTACCCCCTATTTAGAGTAATATGTGCCATTCAGTATGTAGAAAATAGTAAATGTGTAAACAATGCTGTTTTCACGTGCTCTCTGAATTATTGTAAATATGAATTTCTCAGGTAAAAATTGCACATGAACACCCTCCCATTTCAAAACATGAATGCAATGAGCTTGTAATCACGACTTCTGAAGTGGAAATTATCAAATTTCCGATAGCACGTGAATGCAGCACAAGTGACCAATTTCAGCCGCCGCTTTAGCGTCTATTTATAATGTAATTGGTGGGATGCTTTAGATTCTAGGGAGCATTTCATTGGACAGAAGATCCATGAAAATCCATGATCCATTTTAGTGGCATTGAGAGATTTTAATTTTTTAATGCTTATATCTCCTAAATGCAAATTTCGTCATTGTTTTGGAACATACCAGCTTATTCATAACCTTAACATATTCATACTAAAGGCTAAAAAACTTAGATTTTGATTTCAGCGAGTCTTTAACAAAACTATCCATAATTTCTATTACATGCGACAACCTTTGAATTCAAATAAGAAGAGGCATTCGACAAGACAGCATGGCTACTGAAATGTTATTTCGCCCTAATGGTCGGTGTACTTCTGATACAAAACACAGCTGTTTCTCTCATCTTGTTATCACTGTTAAAATCACACAGACATGATAATCCTAATCTAATTGTCCTATATTTCCTGATGCAAGTCCTAATTTAATAAGGAATTCCCATGATGCCCGTAATCCCATTTGAGCTCAAGTCTGTGCCAGCACTGTAGGTTGAGCATGGCAGAGAATTAAAGCCGCCATCAGTTTAGCAAGGCAGGTGTGCCTGTGTTTTACAACGCTGCCGGGACCATTCTGCCGTTAGCTCGTTTTCCCAAAGATCTGTCTATCAGCTCTTCCTGCTACACATCATCTTCGAAATCTATTTATTGTGTGTGAGAAATCAATACGCCTAAGTGGGGAGAGGTGTAGAGTCTAGGTGAATTGCTGCCCGCTGAAACTACAAGATAGCCTTAATGGAGGATGAGGTAGAGTTTTAGATTTGGGACGTTTGGAGGGGGGGGAAACACACAGTGCTGTACTGGGGCAGGAGCATTATGGGAAGACAGTTCCCTGGAGAGCCTGGGGGGAATCAATGGCAGGTCACACGCTTAACCTCCGACTCGCTGAATGCATTTTTACGCTAGATCGAGTCACGATGCCGCCTGTCATCAGCCTTCCACTCACTGTCCTTTTATTTTTGCTCATCTGCTCTCTCCCACCGACTTGCACCCCCTCTATCTACCTTTTTCACATTCCTTTACTTTGTTCTTTGTATCTTCATGCGGCTTTCCATCTCATTTTTTTTTTCTCCAGCTTAAATCAAATTGGCTTTGAGTTTTCTACCTCACTCTTAAACAAGCTTCTCCCGTGTTCATTTTTCCCTCATCTACTTTCCGAGTTTCATCTGTCTTTCTTTCTCTCTCGCTTTCCTCCTCTTCCCTCGATTCACTGCTGGCTCTTGCCCCCTTAAACGTGTCGTTTAGTGTCGTTTAGCGTGGTCAGAGAGCATGACAAATGTGACACTTTCGCAGTTGCACCCAGTTCATGCTCCATCGCACTTCCCATTGTGTTTCGGCATTGTTGTGGCTGATTTCCCCTCTCCTCTCCCACCCTCTCCCTTTCTCTCTCTCACTTTTCCTCTCTCACTCCCTCTCTCCCTCCTTTGCTCTTTCTCTCTCAGCGGAAACTGTATCAAACGCTTATGCCTGTCTGAGCTTTGACATGCTCCAGTTATGCTCGAGTATTAGAGCAACAGCGAGAGCGAGAGAAAATAGAGGCACAAAAGGAGGCAGCTTGCGGAGGGGTGATGAGGATGAGACATACAGAGATTGAATTCAGGAGAGTTTTCGCAACTTTGGGTGTGCACTGTGAGATGGTTAATGTGAAGGACAGGTAAGGGGAAAGACCGAGATCCTAAGCTGTAATCAGCCATAGTGACTTTTATGCCTGTCAGTAAAGACTGATATGTCCACAGCCTCACCTTTGAGTAGATGGCATCGTGCATTATCTCTCCATCTCGGTACCATGTAATCTCTGCGGCAGGTTTGGCTCCAGATGCCCGGCATGTCAGGTTATGAGGGGTGTGAGCTTTTAGTCGGACAACTGGCCCTCCTTCCACTACAGGATCTGAAGGTGGCACTGAAAAAAAAAAAAAACATATAAATTTATTATTTAGGAGAAAAAAAAAAAAAAAAGATGAAGGGCACATTATACTTGCTTTTACCTGCAATTTAAAGGCATCACATGTGGAAACCCATTCAATTTCCACCCAATTAGCCTGAAATGTACAGGTGCCAAATCACTATGGGAACCCACAAGTGGCTCATTGAAAAAATTGTGATAAAGCTGGCAATGACCAATGTGAGACTTCCCAGGTGAAAAAAAAAAACAAAAAACAAAAAAAGGGTACACTTCCATAATGTACTTAAAATGCTCTATTTTCTCGCACTAATTTTGTATTTAATATATTAAAAATTCTTCTTTAGTACTTCTTAAGATAATCTTAAGAACATCTAAGTGTATTCAACTGTGCTATTTTGACACGCTATACATATGAACTAAAATGTGCTATTAACATACTATGTCTGTATTAAAAACGTATTTAGTTCCTACTTGTAGTACACTTGAACCCAAAGTGCATGAAAATAGAGCACTTTAAGTACATTATGGAAGTATACTTTTTTTCACCTGGGTTGGATTTGTGAGGATAAATCTTAAAATTGATCCCATCTTCATCTTTGCATCTTATTGATGATATGTGAACCTGGACCACAAAACCAGCCATAAGGATCATTTTTTTAAAATTGAGATTTATATATCATCTGAAAGCTGAATTAATAAGCTGATTTCCATTGATGTATGGTTTGTTAGGATAGGTCAATATATGGCCAAGATACAACTATTTGAAAATCTGGAATCTGAGGGTGCAAAAAATCAAAATATTGAGAGAATCTCCTTTTTTAAAGTTGTCCAAATTAAGTCCTTAGCAATGCATATCCACTCACAAAAAATCCATTTTTGATATATTTATGGTAGGAAATTTACAAAATATCTTCATGGAACATGATCTTTACTTAATATCCTAAAGATTTTTGGCATAAAAGAAAAATTGATATTTTTGACCCATACAATGTATTGTTGGCTATTGCTACAAATATACCTATGCGACTTATGACGGGTTTTGTGGTCTAAGGTCAAATATGTTGTTAATGTTATTTTACACAGTATAATGGCATTTACTATATAGAAATTCTGTATACACTAGTGCTAGAATGTTTTTGAAATTAATGTTTTGTTGGCAACCAACATGGTTAATCAACATCGCAATATTAAATTCACTTTTGAGTGTCCTAAAGACCAATATACTATTCCATTCAATTCAGCTGTATCAAAGATTGTTCAAAATGTCCTGTATTTTCAAACATGTATAAATCCATACCCTAACCTCTTCCTGACTGCAGTGCAGAAGCATTTAATTTTGCTGGTTTGACCTATACAGAACAGGCTGGTAAATGGACAGAGAGATTGAGAGAGATTGTCTCTCTCTGAAAAAAGGTTAGGACAGTACTCATGCCCTTTTAACATGGCTGAGATTTGCCATTATGAGTCTATTTACAGGCACTCCGCCGCAGGCCCGTTTCATCTGAATTACTGATTTGTTCATTTGTTTGCATGCCTGTGCGCAAGCCTTGGGCAAATAGTGTCTGCCACCTTTGATGAAGGTGTCCATCTCGCAGTACGCAAAGAAACGCGCGCAAAAAAAAATTCTTTCTGTGGTACACACTCTTCCATCTGTCCTGCTCCTTTTCTCCGAACCAATTTCTGTTTTTGTATCAGAATTGTCAGAGGTCTTTTCGTTGGCCTTGCCCAGATGCTAATGGAATCCGTGTGCGAGGTGATTCTAATTTCCATGCGGATTCCCTCGACTGCACTCCTGCCGTTGACTTTTTTGACTCTGTTGGATTGCTTTGGTCTCATCCGGCTGCATTGATTTCCCCACATGCCCCTACATGCACGTACACACATGAATGCTCACATACACGTACACACACACACACACACACACACCTCTTTCCCTTCATGTAGGAGCTGGCATATTTGCTACGCTCTAGTCTGGGAATTCGAACAGTGCGCCAAACATCGGCATTGTGCACAAAGGCTATTGTTGTAGCCCTACTTTTCTTTGGTGAGTCTGTGTGGATGTGCCAACTTTGTTCAATTAGAGACAGAATTCTTGTTATTTTGCAGTAACAAACTTTATCGTTCTCATAGCACCAACTCTTTAACTTACTATATTTTTAGCCCTTGATATTGTGGGAGAAATCTTTTTTTCTCCTTAGCTGTGTCCAATTTGGGCCACCAGGTGTCAGTAACGCAGCACTAAGCTGAAATCCCCAGTGAAGCCCCCCATACCCCCACCCCCCCAGTCTCCCCCCTCTACCCCCTGTCGCTAAATGCCGGAGAATATGTAGATCAATCATATTGCGTTAATGTAAAAGCAGCCCTGTGGTTGATGAATTCTGTGAGTCACTGTAGAATGTGCTAACTGTGCAGACTTTGACTTTTAACCATTCACGCAAGTCATTTGTGACTGCTGCAATCACATTTCCTTGGCCCTTCACTGTGTTAAGTGTCAGTAGGCTACAGAGAGAGAGAGAGAGAGAGAGAGAGAGGGGGAAAGAAACAGTGAGGAGGGGGTGGGATATTTTCCTCAGTGTTTATGTCGACTCAGTATGATAAAAAAAAAAAAAGAGTCCTGTTGTGGCGTGATTTAAAATTGTGAATAAATAATGAAGGCATGACTTACGATTGCATGGGGGTGGGATCTCTGAAGTGTTTATGCGGAGAAGAGAAATTTGCAGTGTTACAAATTTGAGGCAGTATTTTAAATACTGTTAATGAAATTGGGGACTATGAGGAATGTTCTATTCCCCCCTCTTTTAATCAGTTGCAGAAGAGTTATATCGCAGTGGTTTCTTCTCGCTCTCAATCACACTCGCTCTCAATCACACTCACTCATATCTCACACACACACAGTTCTTACCCAGCACCGTCAGTCTGGCTCTGTGTGATCGCAGCCCAGCCTGCGTGGCTTGACACTCGTAGACCGCATCATCACCTAGCTCAGCTGAATCGATCACCAAGCTGTGCTCACCTGATAGTGGGTCTCCCATCAGAGAGTAACGTACCCAACCTGGTCCACACAAACAACACTGTTAGAGATATACACACACACACACACACACATATTGCCATCACAGATAGGGCTAATTTAGAGACCCAATTCAATGTGCATTAGCATCTTTGTGTCACTTGGTCAGCAGCAACACGTGAGATGCTTCGCTCATGCAGCCAGCCAACAGAGATGGCCTTAACTGTCCAGGTTGCTAATTTCAAAGCTGCTGGGGAAATAATTTTAAATGTCAGTGCGTGACATGAGCGGTGATTGATTCTCCACCTCACCCTGAGCAGACGGCTGAGATGATTAGACAAATTAAACGCTAGTTTGCATTAGCCGCAGTGTTTGTTTGCCTTCCCGTTTCTTCACTCAATAGAACCTAGGAAGTAAGGCTGTGACATTACTCAAACACACATCCACTGCAGAGGAGGGATGCTGCCCTTTACCTGCCAATCTATGAATGGTTTTATCTCCCAGTTGTTAATTGGAAAGAAATAGATGAAGATAAGAGAAGACTAAGCCTTGGTAAATGGACTTCAATAAGCATTGTGTACCTCCTGGGGGAACAGCATTTCTGCCTTGCCACTTGCTCTAAATTTGGTTGACATATAGAAAACTGGGTTTCTAGCTAATTACAAACCAGTGCACCATTTAGAAACACCTTGAAAATTAATTACGTTGACTTCATTTTTTTTTTCCCTTTCAACTCAATTTTCAAACCTGACTCAATGATGAAAAGCAATATTAAATGGGATGACTCTTAACCTCACTCCTCATTCAGCTTTTGTACAACTCTTACCAGGTAGGTCTCGTTCACCACCTAACGCCAGGCCATCTTTGGTCCACTGCACCATGCCCCGATATCCCACAATCACACAGGGCAAGGTTACTGATTGGCCAGCAACCACTACTTGGTCCTGGGGCTGCTGGGAGAAGTAGGCTGCTTGAGACACTGCAGGAGGAACAAAACAAAAAAATAAAACATCATTAATACGTTGGTTGTTGTTTGATATTGTAAAATATGTATAATAAGAATGCCATATTCCATCATCTTCTTTGACTAGTTATTGAAAGCAGCACTCTAAATGTGAGTGCTGCCAGTTAGTATATATGTGGTATGTATGTGCATAGTCCTTGTGGACCTTCTGGTTAATGAAATTTATATCACACATTGTAAAACTGAAGCATCCTTCGAAGCAACCGAAGACTTCATAAGAGTATACAACTGATGCAATGATGGGCTTCAATCTACCTCATTCGGTTTGCAACAAATTGGTTAAAAAAGCATGCCCATGTCATTTATTCTCTTCCAATCTTACTGAGTTTTTTTTTTTTTTTTTTTTTGCAGAAGTGGCACATTTCTTTGCATCAGTCTGCCTACAAGCCTGGCTCTCTGAAATAAACCAGTTGCTGGTTGGATTACCATGGTAAACTACAGCAAGGCTCTCCTTCCTAATGCTGAAGCCTATCTGTCATTTTGCTCTAACCAGTCCAGCTTTCAGGTCAGTGATTTTGTACAGGGAGAGAGATGGGAAAGCACAGAACACATTAGTGTGATAGTATATTAGCGCTGAATCAGCAAGAGCCATTCCAGCTCACATTCACCATCTCTCTGCAGCTGGTAATACTCTTCCAGTTACACAATGAAACACAATTTTCCTTGCAGTACCCATGCACTGGGCTCTAGGAACATATTACCCTTTTACACTGATCTAAACCCTTTTTTGCCTACCCAACACACTCTTTTAAGTAAAGTTTCACGACTGGTCACACACTGTGCTACGTTTTTTTTATCAAGGCCAGTGAGTGGCATTTCGCTAACTGATTGATGCAGAAAAGGCTAATATTGCATCATCTTCCGGCTGGAAGAAAAAAGCACAGTCCATAACACATTTTACAACAGTTTGGTTTTCTGTACTTGGCAAGGGGTGTAGGCGTCAGCTGGTCATGACTTATTTAACTCTTTCCTATGCCCATATGGCAACCTGCATAGAATGACATGGAAAGCAATGTCCCGTTGAGCCAGAGAATCTGTTACTACTTTCCAGGATGGGGGAAGTGCTATTTTTTAGTAAAATTGTTGGTTAAACAATCAAAGGAGCTTTCAGCATCCCATGAGAGCCATTCGTTGTGGGTTGAGAAAGGCACCTGCCGCCTCACTGCTTTCCCTCTATTTTGGCTTTGCTGCCATCTTTCTTTCTCCTTTATAAACACTTTTTGCTTCCTGCCTGATTGGCATAGAAGCTCTCAGTTCTACTGAAAATAAACAACAATAAAAAAAAATGCAATAAATTTGTCCAGACTAAACAACAAACAGCCTCTCTCTCTCTCTCTCTCTCTCTCTCTCTCTCTCTCTCTCTCTCTCTCTCTCTCTCTTACTATTCCAATCACTTTTATATACACACATGGGCTTCTTACACACATTTCTGTGTTTCTCCATTGCAAGAGCTTCATGATTGGATCTGGTGCATCATGAGCCCTCTTGAAAGTAGAAAGATGGCAACCAGCCAGAAGTAACTAATCCATTCACATGAGATTTCGGAGAAAGCGAGGAAGAAAGAGCACAATTTGATGGAGGTTTTAGAAGGGGAGGGCTGTTACTGGTCCTTCAAAAAGAAAAGGACCGTCCCCCATTTTTTCTGCCTTTCCTCCTCTTTCTTTGCCCTTTTATTTCTGTGTGGTTAAATAGGAGAATAGGGTGCCAGTGCTGGATAAAGAGGGATCTATTCAGCTGGTGCTAAACCCCTCTGAAACTTCTCTCTTTGGGCCAGGGGTGTTTAAACAGACAGGGTAGGGGGCCCCACCCTAGGGGGGCCAGCAAGACGGTGAAAGGAGGGCAACATACGGTGGCCAGAAACACACTATTGTCCTCTTGTCCCTTGGTTTTAATAGGCCTCTTCATTTCCAATCAATCCTGCTAAATGCAAGTTTAATAGCTTTTCAATAGCGGCTTTTCCCCCCCTGAGGGAGCCCAGGATTTTCTTTCTCCTCCATGCTCTCTCACTCTCTGTTGTTCTCACTCTCTCTCTCACTTCATCATTCTCACTGCATTTCTTTGAGCTGAAAAGGGGCTTCCGAGCTTGGCTGACAGAGTTTGGTCGAGACTCAATTATCCACTCCATCAAGGGGTGCAGCAAAGACCATCCACCCCCCTAACCTCCTACACAACCCCACACCAGTGTTCTCTCTCAGAAACATAAGACTTCTTTCCCTCCAAGGCAAAGGCAAAGGCCAGTGCAGATTGCAGGTCTTTTCAAACTTGCCTTTTCCCCCACTTGTGCTGACAGTCCTCTTTTCTTCTCTTGAGGATGGACACATCCAGAGAGGGAAAAAAATACCGTTAAAATGGAAGCTATACCTCTACTTCCTTGTCTTTTTTTTGCACAGCACCAACCTTCTACTAGACAAATTAAATAGTAGGTAAAAACCAACATAACCATTCCATTTCAAAGTGTAAATAAGAATAACAAGGGAAAAACACACATCATGCCTGATTCTGCCAATTACTACCCTAAGATCACCCTGCATCCCAAAAGTGCCCCATTCCCAATGATAACTGTTATTGAGAAGAGAATATCAAATGCTCAGAACTAGTGGTGTCTCTTCCAAAAGGTACCTAGTTTCTTCCCTAGACCAAATTATACATCAAGATTCAAATACTTGTTTGGTATTATGCATTTTTCTTCCTGGAGTATTGTGATTTTGTGATTTATTGTTTTCATGCTATCATTTTCAAGGACATGAGATCAAAAGAGCTAAATATGATTCTTTTGTCAAAAACAAAACTCTTCTTGACATTATTATTAGTGGCAGTATTTCTAAGCCAATCCTTTAACTGTGTTCATATAGAATCATTCTTTTTTTGTACACTTCTGCCATCCCTGGAGCTCCACTTTTATGAGATATTGAGTCTTTTTACAGATACTGTAATTGTGTTGTGCTTCTGGGATTCTCCTTTTTGCATCAGGTACTGGATGAACATCGATTGCAATTAAAGAATCTTGCCCCAGCATCTAAATGTTTACGAGCGGTGATAATTCATCAGGATGAGCCAATGTTTAAGGGCTTTTGTACATTCAATAGTTCCTCTTTAGACCCCTCACTGAGTTGTGCCTCTGTGCATGTCTTTAATCACTCTCTCTCACACACAAGACATTCACAGCTTGCATTCAGGCCCATTTACAAGTTATGTACCCGTATCAATGCATGCACTAAGCCTTATGAGCAAAACCAAAAACATCTTTACTACCCTTGCATGTAGACATTCACATGCACAAACCCACATATACAACGAAACGAGTTCACACCACGGGAGTGATTCAGCGCTCTCCAAATCTTGCTCCAAGAGAAGCTCAACAAAATATCACGTCTGGTTAATGAGTCATTTCAAATTGGAATAATTCCTCCTTGCTGAATTAGCCAATTCTTTAACGGCATGTTAGCGGCTTAATTACATGAGTTCATTCCTGACAGGGAATGGAAGAAGGAAAAGACGAATAAAATGAAGGAGGTATTGAGATGAAGAGGAGCAACAGTAGGAGAGAACATTTTTATAGGACTCCTGTGAGGTTTTCTAAGCTGGACCTGCTTTGAATGCCCTCATGGAAAGAACAAAAACTGATTTAACATTAACAAAAGTACATAAACGGTAGGAAGGAAAATGAATATCGCATATAAAAGAGGATAATAAATTTGGTACTCACATGAGAAGGTCAGACAAAAGGCTTGGTATTAACATGGCTGTCTGGCTCATACAATGTCATTACAAGGTACCATAACAAATAAAGAGGTGCGTGGGATAAGACAGAGAAAGCCGTCTCTAAAACCTACGTTGTGATTTGCTCCACAGTGTGTGGCATCTGCGTGTGCCTGTGTGTTTACGCGTTCCCCCTTCCCCTAGTAACAAGGTCACAACACACTTGGCCTGATACACTTTAATCCGGATTTTTTCAAAATGGAATATCATTTCACGGCACTGGATGGAAGCAGAGAGGAGTGTGTGTTCATGTGGTGGCGTAAATAGGGCAGGCGTGCTGTGGGGATTGCGGCTCACATTTAGTTGCTACTTTGACACAGTGACTTTGTCTTTTTTTGTCACATGTTAAGTGCAGCTGCAGCTGGGCCTGACTTGAGCATGACATATTAAAGAGCTTTGCTTTTTTCTCTCACTCTCCCCTAGTTTCTCCAGGCTGTTTTTAGAGCCCAGGATGTGTCTGAGGAGAGAGCTATGCACTCTGCCTCACTGGGACGAACGGACGAACAGATGTTAGCAATGATCCCTCTCTGGTCTACCCTCACTAGGGACAGCGGGGAGTCTTGATGGTATTAGTGAAAGTCTATGTTTGTGTGTGTGTGGCACTTGGTTTCGCCCCTGGCACAGTTGCAGATAAATCAGAATATTTATCCCATGTCAAGCCATATTTAGCCCTCCCTCAACCTCTTCACTGTTTGTTCTGACAACTCTGATTATAAACAGTGAAGATGTTGTAGGAGGGTAATACCGCTCACATGGATTCATGATCATGCTAAAATCTATAATGATAGATTCAACGCATTTGCAGTTTTGCGCAATCTTCCAGGTGAGACACATTTGAATACATATAATGTTATATAATCCAATTAATTCCATATGTTCAGGTTCTGTAAATAATATAAAGCCCCCCCCCCCCCCCCTCCCCTCAAAAAATAAAATAAAATAAAAATAAAATCACTGAACTGTTTAATTCACCCTTTTCGTAGCCTGCTCTTCTATTAAGTACATACACCACCTTGAGCATTGGGCTAAAGACTTGTCTAGAGGAGAAGATTGGAATACAAAAGAAGGGTAAAGGGGTGGATGAGTGCAGAGGAAAAAGAGAAAACTAGTGTGAAAAAGTAACTTGCTGGAAATAAACAGGGCTGGCTAAAAGCGATCCATTGTGCCTGCTTCAGATAAGGCCACTAAACCCAAGCTGGAAAGAGCTGAGCTCCATTCTGCGCCATGGAATTATCCTTTTGTTTGGTATGGGTAGACTCTATTGTTTCGCTCTCATTGTAGAGGGTGTGTGTGTGTGTGTGTGTGTGTGTGTGTGTGTGTGTGTGTGTGTGTGTGTGTGTGTGTGTGAAATAGTTTAAGCACATGTGAAGATGTGTTACCAAAGTCCCTGTAACATTCTCTAGGCTGCATTTTGAAAAGTCTCCCTTGTAAACATAGCCATCTCCTCTACCTAATGTCCAAACAAACTGAGCCAAGGGCCACTGGTATTTGTTTCTGTGGTTTCAGAACCTGCCACATTTCATTCCTTTCTCTTCTCCTTCGTTCTTGCTTTCCCATTTGCCTGGTCTCATCTTCTGCACCTTATCTCCTGCCTCACATTCCAGTCACATCTTTCTCCCCCTTTCCTTTCTCACTTTCAGTGTTGTTTTGTGTCTAAATTGCAGCCTAACAGCTTTTTAAGAGCTGTTTGCAGGGGTTTAATCCTCCTAGCCTCTTATTCAGTCTGCAGTCTATTGTAAGCATCCTGGCACAGTACGAGACCCTTTTCAGGACGACCATACAGCTCATCCATCCATCACACCTTCTTCCTCTGTCCTTCCCTCTCTTCTTCTAGCCCCTCCAATCCCTTTAGTAAACCCCCACTTTCTCTTTTCCCTCCATCCCTCTCTCTTTTCTCCTGTCAGCCAGGCCTGATCCCCGGCATCAATGCTGAGCAGGGCCCTTTTCACAGTTACATAAGGTGTGACAAATTGTTGATTTGCCTTCTCCATGCCTGTTTCTGCTCCCCTCTCCGCATTCCAGACACCCTGTCCCTCGCTCGCTCCCTCCCTATCCCTGTCCTTTCTCTATTTATCGGCATGAAAATTGCAGGGGTTCAAGTCAGCCTGTCGACAGAGAGAGTGAAACGGGGATGATGGGGGGTCCGCAGCAGCAAGAGAAACACAGAATAGGACATAAGAGCTTCCAGCAGGGGTGGAGAAGGGAAGAACAGGCTTCTGACAGATAGAGGGCTCAAACAAGCCTATGCTTTTGAGAGGGAATGAAGGAAATCTATAATCAAGCTTCTCACCCTGCAGTTATTTCTCACTCTGTCTTATTCTCTTGTTAGGGGTGCTTGCTAAGGCAAGCATCACTATTAGAATTTCTCATACTTAGAGTTAGGGATTTGAACAAACCACGAACCTGAAGTATTAAACTGACTATGGACATGAATGATTTACATACATTTACATTTCATTTTGTGATACCTCAAATTGTGTGGCGCTTGTGAGGAGTGTTGTGCTATTACTTTTCTAAGTGACAAGACTTACAAGTTTAGCCTGAAAAAAATAAAATAAATAACAGAATTAAATTTGAATGAGAGACCTAAGTCATATCTGGACATATAGGTCAAAAGTAGTCACCTAGAAACCATCCGGAGCACCCTAGCAACCACCTAGAATACCCTAGCAACCGCCAAGAACACCTTAGCAACTACATTATATCCTAGCATTATGGCAGCAAAATAAATATCTTCAAAAAATGAATCTTGGCCTGTCAACAGCAGTAACATTGACCACATCGTCAGATTGCGTCAACCCTGCCAGGTCACATAAGAAGGCCGATAGCTAAATTTTGAAATGAGAATGATACTGAAATATATGTGTGTGTGTGTTCCGCATAAGACCTCTGCGTGCAGCAGAGGCTGCGTCTGTCACGCACTCCTCATGCTGTGCAGCAACTCTGGTGAGCGTCAGAACTTTTCCAAGTGTCATTATTCCAGCGTTCCCATTCTCACTCTCCCACTTCAGAGTCTAAGAACTCCTCTACTCGCAGACGGAAAGCTCTCCGCTAGGAACACAAAGAGGCTGGGAAGAAAAAAAAAAAAAAAAAACTAGAGAGGGAAGGAAGAGGGGGAGGATGAGATTGTCTCTACACATCAGCCAACTGTCTTGACAAGATGTTGATTGAGCCAGTCTTGTCATTTCATTCCTGCAGGTCTCCTGGTATTTTCTGGAGATGGTTATTGCTGCTGCTTTCCCTTCTCTCTCTCTTCACTTTATCTACTTTTCATGCCGCCTTTGTCTAATTCTCTCTCTCCTATACAGCATGCACCAATCTCTCTTTATCTCTCTTGCTCTCTGTTGCTTGGTGTACAGTATGATCTAAGATCTAGTATGCTTTTAAATCATTAGCGTTGCGTGCTCTTTGCATAAATGCGAAGGTTGCTGTATGCACCAACACCCACACAATAATGGAAACATCTACAGGTACGCCTCTGATGGGCTTCATTCATTGCGGGGAAAACTAAATAAATACAATAAAGACAAATTAATAAATAAATAAACAACGCTTTTATATGCACTCTCATTTCATTCCTCTGGCTGCGAAGTCAGGGTAAACAACACTGAGAAAAAGCAACACTGTAAATATGGCAAGATGATTAAAAATCCATAAAGTCAGTGAAAAGATCACGTTTAAACGTGCCCCCCTTATTTGCCTTTGTTGATCATTCTGCCCTGCACTCACTTTCAAAAGGCAAATGAAATGAAAACAAAGAAATCTAGCACTTATACTGAGCTATTGGGATGCTAGGCTCAATGCCCTGGGGTGTCAATTAATTTAGTCTGGGGATTTGTGGCCTACACTTCCTAATTGAGCCCAGTGGAGGCCCCTGTGGCTCTCTATGATAGGAGGAAGTGCGTTCCATAATTAATACATTTTTTTTTCCCCTCATACTGTCTTTATTATTATTATTTTTTAATGAGGAAGTGATGTTGTAAATGTATGCATCTCATTAGAGCAAAGGGGGCCATGCACTTTATTGGTCTAAATGCGGAGAGGAAAGGGAAAATAGCTGTAACCTCAGTTGTTAGTGGCATGCATGGGAGTATGTGTGTTGGAAAATAAAGAGAGATGGGTTCAATGAATACCTTGTTAGGGTTGTTCAATGTGTGTGCTTTTTTTTTTTTACTGCTTGGAGGTTAATGTGGCACTGGCAATTCTATTGAAGCTTTCTCTAATTTGATGTTTTTTCCTCTCTCTTCGAAAGAGAGACCGGCCATGGTTGAGTGTTGTTTTTGAAGACCTCCAGTTTGTTTGATATACAAGAGATTTAATTTCTGTTCCATTAGAATTTCCCTTTTCCATTAAAATTTTCCCCATCCCGCCTGTTATGCTTTGTTTCTTTCGACACCTATGTGGCGGTGACTTCTATTCGCATCACATAACAGTATATAATTAAACAAACAGCTCCTTCATCTCTCTAGGAAGGGTGGCATCAGCTGAAACAATGAGCCGCCTCTTCGCCGGTGAAAGGGCTGACCCATGCTCACGGACGGCCTTCAAAACCACCGTGATTAATCGATGTCTGTGCTTTTCACAGTCACCACAGTTTGCATTTCCTTCCTCTATCAAGTTAAGGTGGTAGGGGGTTGGGTAGTTTAATTAAAGACCGAACTGTCCTGTTCATCAGATTAGCCTGGACTCAAAAGTGTTCTTTTAACATGACTGATGACTAAAACCCTCCAGAACACAAAATAATGGCTTGGCGAAGGAGGATAGAAAAAAGATTGAAAAAATCTTACCTGCCGACCTCAATACATCCTGGCTTGCTTAGCGCAAAAGAAAAGAGGGAGGGAGGAAGGGAAGAAAAAAGTAATTTCCTGAAACTCCATTTCTTTGGTGGTGATTAGCAAAGAAGCGTAATTAGGCTGAAATGTGAAGTCAGGATTTTTTTTTCTTTTTTTTTTCTTTACGGATTGAACCACTTCCTCTGGAAAAATCTGGCCCTGATTAATGAATGAATGATTAATGAGTGAACTAATAAATCAATTAATTATTAAGCAAGCACTCTGAACAAGAGAAAAGGGAGGATAAGGAGTTGGAAGAGATTGTGAAGGGAGCATTGTTATGGAAGCCACACACACATCGTCTGAAGAACCTTTAGCTGAGCATAACTGTGGATTCCAGACAAGTGTTAGTTTTAGCCAAAAGGTGACATTCTTAACATTAGTTTTAGCCAAAAATGTGACATACTCACATTCATTTTTACTGATTGGTGACATCGTGTTATAACAAGACAACAAGTTGTAACCCTGAAGCACAGAGGTGGCAAATCTTCCTTCCCCGCTTCATCCCTCCTTCCAACTTCCTACACCCTCCCCACTTAACTAGGACACTCTATCAATCTTTGATAATACTTGGCGTGGGCTGTGGCTGCGAGACCAGCGACGGGAGAGTTGAGGCAGCACAGCATGGCGTGATGTATGAAATGTGGGCCGTGCCAATAACAATGATATACTGTAGCGTTTTCCAGTCAAGTTTGACCTTTTTTCCTCCGCTGATATTAATCGCTGCAGCGCCAGAATACATGCCTGATCTATTTCTCCCCCAGGAACCCCGTGCACTTTACAGTGCCGCTCTGGCCTCTCCATGTCTTTGCTAAGCTTTCTTTATCTCACTTCCTTCTTTCTTTCGCTAAGACTACCCCCTGTTGGAGCGCACCTCACCAGGATGCGCCACCTAACTGTTATTTTATGATTGGATAGGTTTGTTGTGGCCTTTTAAAAAATGTGACGTGCCCCTGTAAACCTTCAACTCCCCAGTGCACAAGACCCAGCTTAAACATAAGAGAACTTGCTTTGTGATAGCCAGAGATATAGATCTCTATGCTTTGGCTGTGGCATTATTAGCTGAGCATCTGAGCAAAAGGAGTAGACACTGAGCTTTTGAAGAGAGTCTCCTGGGGGCTTTGGAACCGGGCAACCTACAGAAGAAGTCAGGAAAAAAGAGAAGGAGCCTCAAGGCTGTTTGGCAGGATTGTTCCTAGTTAATGTGATGGAAAATGCCAAGTCCCTCTCATGCTCTCTCTTTCTCCTCCTTTCCCTGTCCTCCTCCTTTTCACTATCTTCTTGTTGACTGGTACTATGCTGCCAGTGTGGAATTGCAGATTTCCCCGGTCTCAATTGAGTGAAAAGGGCTTTGTCCTTCTATTTGGGGAGGATCATTGAACAGAGTTTGGGACATATGGTCCCTGTGTGCTGGTCCCTGCCTAGCGTTGCTGAAGAATGTAGTGGGAGGGACATCTGACCTCCCCGCTCTTCTTTAACACCTAGCGTGCCTAACTCAGCTAGTGGCATGATGAACTTAAACACTTCATTGTGTGTTTTTCTTTCGTTAGGTATTTTTTCCCTCCTGTCATCAGCTCTAAAAGTTAACTGACCATGGGAGGAGTGCTGATAGCGCTGGGCGGGAAGAAATGCACAGAAGGACAGATGTTTTCACAAATTCTCCTGCTAATAACCCTCCCATGTGTGTTGCACCAAAACTCTGTTCTTCCTAGCCTTAAGCTCCGTTTACATCTGACATTTAAGATCCATATTGGGCGATCCGATCACAAGTGGTCGGATAAGACACATTGCTGTTTACAACTGCTGATAGCTTGCATCTAAAACGCAAAGAAAACAATAAAGTCGTGGATAGATAGTCAATTATATTTTTTCAAAGCCAAATCTTAAATTGTTTTTGGATCCCATGTACACCCCTATTTAGCACTTTCCTATTTCAAACGAATCGCCTAAAGTGGATGTTAATGCCAGGTAAACTGGGCCTTACATTTTCTCTCCCTTCGTCATTCACTCTTTATCTATTCTAAAACAACTCGCACCATTTCTTATTTTGCATACACACTCCTTATTCTTTTATGTTTTAACTCATGCAAACACACACGCACACTGTTTGGCTGGACAGTTAAGCAGACAGCAGTAATAGATGGACGCTGTCTGGTCGTGGCAGTATCTCTGATGCCCAGGCCCATATTGGAATGTCTCAGCGTGTTTTCCTGTGATAAGGCTTTTAATTAAGTGTCTAACAAGGACGTCTGGGGGTGTCCATCGAAGGGACATGGCCACCTGTGTACAAGACCATTATCCAGGGAGACGGAGGGAGAGAAAGAGAAGAAAGAGTGTGTGAGAGAGAACGAAAGATAGGCAAAAGCAGAGAGAGGCAAAAAGAGATGCCACACACATACATACAGACTTTCCACTCTGTAGGAATCTAATTCCCTCTACGGTCATGACCAGGACACCAACAGATCCAAATCATGATTTAAGCACCAGATGCCATGACCGCTTTAAAGATTATATAAACAAAGCTTTATTAGCAGGTAAGACTCAGTTTCTGGGCTACTTCAGAGGCTGGGAAACAAGTGAGGTATGTGCTCTTGTTCAACCGACACATAGAAAAGTGGTTCTGGCCTATTTAAAAAAAAAAAAAAAAAAAAAAAAAAAAACTCAAACCAAACACTCATTCATATTACTGTTGGGCTGTTAAAATATTTATTTATTATATCATGTATTAATTGATTATTATACATTTTATTCATTATGAAGTTAATTCAAAATTTCAGACAAGTACTTTTCTAGTTAAAATTACACTTATGGCAGTCAGTTTGAACTTCAGGTTGAACAACCAAATTGAAATATTCAATTTTATATTCTGTTTGCTACCTAAATTCAAATAGAACTGAATTGGAATTTAAAGGCTATTCTCAATTAATAGATTCCCCAAGCACTGGCTCCAGCATCAGCACCATTTCAGTGGAAAAAGGTACATAAGGTGTCGCTATCGATCATTACAGCATCTAGATAATCTGTAGATTGCTTGCCTGCAGCTCGGCAGTGTTCCAATGAGGTCTTTACAGGATATGGGTTTGGATCTTAGGAAGCTCAAATCAATCTCTATAGATTCTGATTTAAAAAAAAGAACAATATCGTTTAGCTTTTCCATCCCAGCAGCTCTTGGAGAGTGAATGAAAGAGAAAGAAAGGGTGTCACCCCAACAGAAAGGTAAAGAGAAATAGAGGGGGGATTTGATCTGCAAGTGTGAACGAATGCATACTCCACATAACCTGTTATAATTCAACAGACATAAAATTGTATTTTCATGAAATATCTTTCTCTGTCTTCCCTGATGAATAACTTCCCTCTATTTTTTTTGCTGGCCAATCTGTTCCACCTCCTCTTGTCCACTCTCATCCAGAGAAACCACTCAATCTTCCTTCTTGAGGGAGGCTTCCTTTAAATCTTAATTAAAACCAACTCCAAAAGCCCATCTCCTCCCAGGGGCAAGCTTGAAATCAGCTTAGAACAATCAAGCTTACGGATTAGGTTCCAGGGGAAATGAGGAAAAGAAAAGGAAAGAGAGAGACACAACACAAAGAATAGGAAGATGAGGGAAAAGAGCCACCTCCCCCCTCCTCCTCCTCCTTTGCTCCGGGTGGTGACTAGAGTCCGGTCTTGACCTATCGACCCCACTTTCTTGCAAGATTAAGCTGTTAGCAATGCTCCTAGAGAAGGTAAACATAGGTTGCGAACAATGGCCACCAGGCGAGAACCTTATTGGATTTTAATTAAGTGCTAGGAGAAAGTGTTAAAAAGGACTATGGGACGCAGAGGGGCTCCAGTGTTCACAAACCCGTACAGCATGTTTCTCATGCTTCACATTTTTCATGCTTTTTTTTCTTTTTTGTGTGACCCCTGCTCCAGCTATCCACCCTTTCTTTTTCAGACAAAAAAAAAAAGCTCCTTAGCCTGTTTGCTCGCTCGTTCACATTGTGAGAACAACAAACAGGTCTTCACTCCCCGCTCCTTAGAGAACTATTCGTCACCCGCCTCGTTTCACCACAATCCCAGGTTATCGCTCTTGGGCTCCCTCTCTCTCTTAACAAGGTGAAACGAGACTCGGTCCCCTGAGGAGGCAGCGCCAGTGATAAGGTTAAAATGGGCCGAAAAAATGGAGGCGATTATTTGATATTGGACAGATTGAATTATCTAGATTGAGAGTGCAAGAGAGGAGGGGATGCTAGTTTGGCTCCGAGAGCCAAAAAAGAAAGATAGTGTTTGAGAGAGAGGAAAAGAAAGGAAGAGGGTTGGACAGAATAATTTTTCTCCAGCATTGCCATTTGTGCCAATGAGGACCAGCCTGATATTAATGACCACTCAACTCTCGGCCAATGGAGGAGTTTTTACCTCTTAAGGGGCAGCTTGTGAACGCTGCAGAGTAGGCTGTTAATTTGACAGAGAGCTAGTCAGCCAATGCTAGATTTGTGAAGACAGAGAACTCTATACGAAGACTGAGAAATCCCTATACGTTCATTGGACCTTTTGCCGTTCTATCAATCAGATCTATAAAGGCCTGTACACACTGGGACGAATATCGCACATGTTTATCGCCAGCGTTTTTCGAGACGTTTTTTGTGTTCATACCCAAGCGATTTTCTAGCGATGCGCAGAGTGGACGTGCAAATTCACTCCCTGACAGTATGTGGCGCTTGTGCTTAACTGTAGTGCACATACACATATATATATATATATATATATATATATATATATATATATATATATATATATATATATATATATATATACATATGAGAGATGGTAGTCAGAAACGGTAGTGCAAATAAGTCACAATGACAGGAGTGCAAGTGAACGGTAGTGCAAAAAACATATTTATGAAATAAACATTCTCAACTATATTTCTTGAATGTAAAAGAAAACAGAAAAAACTGTAAAAATACAGAAATAATACACATCTATTGGTGTGGCCAAGAACTGGCAGAACAGTTTGTAGGGTCCTCTTCGTCGTCTTGGTATCAGTGTGTGCTCGGCAAGACCATTTTGTGCTTGAGCGCCACCAAGCTGTGTTTTACTGTAACTTCAGCATCTCCAGGCACGTGAACAAAAGCGCCACTCTCATTGGTCTGCCAGTTTTTAACGTGGCGCGTCAAACCAAAAAAACCAACCCGAGGTGTATTTTAAAAAATGACGCTTTTACGCATTGCGTTTTTCGCATCGGTGTGCACACTCACATTGGCGCCCTTTGTTTAGTCACGAGGCGTTAAACGTCGGCAATAATCACGTGCGATATTCATCCCAGTGTGTACAGGCCTTAAGGTTCTAAGCTACTAATTTTACTGCTTACTAATGAACATAGAAAAAGGTTGAATATAGAAAAGAAAAAAAATCCAAATACACACAAACACCATGCGCCTGGCCAGAGACGGGCCATCATCACCTCAGCAGGCACCAAAAGAGAGCTGTTAATTGGTGTGAAAACACACACACTGACTTGTGTTATGGGTATTCGATGAAGCTGGCACTTGTTAACAGGATACACTGAATCACAGGGAGAGATAGAGACAAAAGGGAGAGTGTTTTTGAGAGGAGAGACCCCACCTACTGCTAATATTCGTGATTTCTTTGCTTGGCTCAAAGGAACAGGGCTAATGAGTTCATCCCATTTTAAACTACAGTGTTTTATAAAAATACGTGATGGCAACAGATTCAGACTCACAGGAAGTTTCCACTGACAAATAAGTACACTTCACACCTTCACGCTGACATGCCTATAGTACAAACACCTTTGTACAATACAAATTGGATATAAAAACCACCCTATCTTTTTTTTTCCCCTACAGAGTTAAATCTGCTTTACTTTTACACTTAACTGAATCCATTAATAACATTAGCAAAACAAAAGAGGTTTCGCACCAAGCTACTGCATCATACTGGGACAAAAGACTCAGCTCTAACGGAGCCTTTTATGGTTCCGCTTGACAATTCAAGACTCTTTCACGGTGAGTTTGGACCATAGATTTCTCAGATGCCTGGTAAATGAGTGAAAGCTTGCAGTGTATGGACAGTTACAGGGTTAATCACTAGCATGGATGATCGCTGAACCTCCCTGTGGCTCTGTTGAAAGGGGGTTTGTGTTGGCCTCTTTGCCACTCTGTTACTGATCAGTCTGCTTAAGTAGCTTGTGATTGAGGGTGTCCATTAGAAGCCTATCCATCACCTCCTCTCAACAAGCTGAGTGAAAAAGTGAAGACATCAGACACACCCCTGCACCAGTATCTAAGCTTGTCCACATTCATCAGAATAGTGCCTTTTTAACCTTTTTTATAAAATGAATAGTTCAAATTCCAAATTCAAATGGACCCTTTGTTAAGCTCTGCCCATCTTGGTTACTGTTGCTAACTCAGACAAGCTTTAGAAAATATCCCATTTGAATAAACTGGAGAATTCTGTGGATTTTGTGTACTTGCAGTAAAAAAAAAAAATCTCTTTGCTTTTTTCTTTAAAGAAAACTCACAATTACAAAAAAACAAACAAAAAAAAACATGCAAATCAGAATTGAGACAAATGCGTCTCACAGTCAGCTGAGAAGAAAAGCCTAATTTGATCGTGATTACAACTGATAACATCAGTGTAAGTGAATAGAACACATTTACTGCGGTACAGTGAACTCTTCAATTACTATCACACTAATGACCCGAATCAATACGTAAAATTATGTTAAAAGAATGTAAATTAGTAACATTAATTTACCTCTGAGAAAATGGAGGTGTTCTTATAGATATTCTACATGGTTACTTGGTAATTAGAGCTGACACATTGTTCAATCCACAGTATGTACTTCTTCAGATTCATTAAAAAAAAAACTCTAAAACAGACAAAATTGACCCAGCAACATTACCATATGCCAGAACATGTTAATATAATTAATTAACTGAACTACTTATTGAACAAGTCTCCATGCTTTTAAAGCAATAAACATGTTTTGCTTTTTTGGCCATTCCTGTAGTACAAAGCTCAAAAGAGGCTCTGAAAAAATACTCCCACAAATTCCTCTGCCTGTGAAATCCTTTAATATCTAAACAAGCTTTCGCAAAGCTGCAGCTCCACCAAAACTCAGCAAAACATTGACTTTGGAAGCGAGATATCAGTATCATATGACAACCTATCACATTTGTGCTCTGTTTTCTAGGGGGCTTCATAATTCATCACTAAATCTCCTCGCAGTGGGACGCAGCTCATATAGAAAGCTGAACCTGTATCTTCAGGCAGGAGAGTATCTCGCTTCATCTGCTGCCGTAAGTGAGAAGAAACTAGAGAAGTGCAGTTCCAGCAGGAACATGCTTCTCATTCTCTCACCTGCTCTGAGGTGGCCCTGTTTGGGTATGCTTGAAACCAAGCAGCCTGCTGCGTACAAAGCCAGCCTGGCCCCCAGAGCTAGAAGACCTGCTGTGTCCTCCAATACCAATGCATCTTTTTCTCGGTATACTGGTGAAGCTGTTTTTGTCACACCCCAGAAACATATACAATCCATTCGAGAAGAAAGCAAAAACAAGAAGCTTGAAGTAAAGTACAAAGCAGGTTGCATTAGTGTCAGACCTTTTATTCCTGCTTTCTCCTTCTCTCTTCCACACATGAACCAGCCCACACTTTTCTTATTTATGTATTTGTCCTATCCTATTATGCTGTTCCTAAGGATGGCAAGTAATTTTGCCCTGTGTCCTTCTCTGAAAACAAAACAAAACATGGATGACAACACAGGGTACAAATAAGGCGCCAGCTCACACTGCATAATGGATACCTTCTTGAAAAGACTAGCAAATCTGCTTACCAGGATACATTTTAGATCATGCCTTGGTCATCACTAGCCAAGTTTTGCTGGTGAACAACATGGTTATATATACACCACCTTCACAGAAACTCGTGCTAGTCTAAGCTGGTCTTTTCAGCAAAGTATTTTGGGACTATGGAACCCATTCCGTTCTAATCTGCATAATATTTATGCATGCAAATGCATAAAAAGTGGCATTTTGTGCTGCGGCTTGGTAAAGTTCTAAAAAGCTCAGGCAAAGTAAGCATATCACTTTTTTTTAGACTTCATCTGTCCATACAGACTCATTATTCACTCCAAGAGACATTATGTTTAGCTAGCAACTTTTCTTTCTTTGTCTCTCTTTGTTCCTTGTTCTCTTTGTCTTCTATCTCACTCCTTCCCTCTCCTATTTATCTCTGTCCTTATCTGTGACTGACAAGCACCCCACACCAGTGTTTACCGCAAGCCAGAACCAGGGAGAGAATTTCAAAAGTAAACAGCCAATATCCTGCACAACAACGCTGAGGTAGCTCTTTTCAGTGTGTATCGTGTACCTGTCCCTGTGTGTGTGTGTAAACTTCCTCTTGAACTCTGCAGAGAACTGCAGGGTTTGGACGCCTCACCCAGACAATAGTCACAGACCATTAGAGGTTTCTCTGTCTTTCTTCGTGCAGGGTTCAGCGCTGTAATCCGTTACAGCCCTCCCACAGCAGTAGAGCGGCTGGAATGCATCAATCAGGAAGGTCCAGGGGCACTCCCTGACATTACCTCATCGTCTGAAAGAGGCTGTGTATCATATTCAACCCATCAACACCCCCCCGCTTTCCCTTTCATCCACCCAGCTCTGGACAACCTGTGCATTCAAAGCTTGTCTGCTTTGTTACGGCTTCATCATTGCCCCCGGGTGTCCAAATGCCCTATCCAGTCTCCTGTGTCAGACAGTCACTTTTTCATCTGGTATGTCTTTGTTACTCTGTTTCCTACTTTTAAACTGGGAGAACAGATGAAGGGGTTCCTTCACACCAGTACAAGGATATCCATTACCTTCAGAGCTAAGATGCTGGAAGTTAATCTGTTTGACCCCCCTCTTTTCCTCTCTCCCCTTTCTGCCTTGGCACCATTTTGTCAAGCTGCATGGACTCCTAAGCCTTCCACACCTTGGCTAAATGGTTCTCTCATTTTTTTTTTTCTACCTTCCAAATCATTTGATCGCCCCTTCTTTTTTTCCAAAAGCACTGGCTTGTTTCAGATCGCTCGATAAAATTACCATGTTTGGACACATGAGTGACGGCGGAAAGCTTGTTTGACGCGCCTTGACTGACACCCCTCACTTGATAGCAAATTGGCCAGCTTCTCCCTCGACCTCCCACTGTGGCATTCAAAGCCATGCCGTAATATCTCGGCAATCAAGAAAAAGCAAGTGAAAGTAGACGGTGGGGAGAGAGAGAGAGAGAGAGAAGGAAAGACATATATGCTTTTCTCAATTTCTTGCCCAGCTGTCTGAAAACTAAACAGAGATGCCTTTCACCCTGATGTGGTGGGGAAGCTTGAGTAAGGTCTTCTCTCCGGTGTGGAGTTGTGGTTAACGGTCGAGCTCACAATCACAATATTTGCGCACACATTCCACTGGGGTTTCCAGAGAGGAAGAACTATTTGGTTAAGGGATGTGAGTGTGGCAGAGAAAGAGAGACAGACAGAGAGAGAATGAGTTCACAAATAGCTGATAATGAGGGTCTTCCTGTCTGCATGACAGTCTTTATGCCAAAGGCTCAAGTAGGGCTGTGCTGAGCTGAGATCTGCTTTTTAATATGATGCTATCTTATAATGGAAGCAGGTATAAGATCCTATCCTGATACAGAATCTAGGCAGCTTTAGCGGAACTTAAATCGGTGACCTACTAGTGCAGGGGTGTCAAAGACACTTACTACAATTGCTATATTGGTATGAAGTAAAATTCAGTTTGTAGCTAAAACAGGACATATAACCTAACAGAAAAGCATTCATTTGTTGTGCTGGATGCTATGGAGGACATCTTAAAGTGGCAGAACCTTTTTTTACAGTTTGTGCTTTATTCCAGACTTTATTAGATAAAAATGTTTAAAGAATTATTTCAGTTTAAAAATGAAAATAACCCATAGCTTTACTCACCCTCAAGCCAACCTAGGTATATGACTTTCTTGTTTCTGATGAACACAATCGGAGTTATATTAATAAATATCCTGATGCGTCCAAACTTTATAATGGCAGTGAACGGGACCAATGAGTATGAAGCTCAAGAAAGGGTATCCATTCATCAGAAACGTACTCCACACGGCTCCAGGGGGTTAATAAAGGCCTTCTGAAGTGAAGCGATGCGTTTGTGTAAGAAAAATATTAACAAGTCATAAAGTAAAATATCTAACTTCCGCCAGACCACCTTCCATATTCAACTTAGGGAAAAAATGTTACGCCTCTTGCAGTTCAAAACGCTTATGCTACGTTACGCTTACGCTTTCTTGCTAAGTTGAATACGGAAGGCGGTCTGGCGGAAGCTACATATTTTACTTTAGAACTTGTTAAATGTGGATATTTTTCTTACACAAATGCATTGCTTTGCTTCAGAAGTCCTTTATTAACTCCCGGAGCCGTGTGGAGTTCGTTTATAATGGATGGATGCACTTTCTTCAAACTCTTTGGTCCCGTTCACTGCCATTTTAAAGCTTGGATGCATCAGGATATTTGTTAATATAACTCAGATTGTGTTCATCAGAAAGAAGAAAGTCATATACACCTAGGGTGGCTTGAGGGTGAGTAATTCTTGTGGTAATTTTCATTTTAAAGTGAACTAATCCTTTAAAGAATAAAAACAGGCCTGTACAATGTAACATGGTCAACCTAAAATGACTTAGACACCACTGTACTAGAGTATATGAAAAGTTAGATCCTGAAGCATCACATGTAATATTACAATCGGACTGTGGCTTTTTGAGAGCTTTTCTATCTCTCTCTCACACACAATGTCTTCTTTGATGGAGTAATCATTAATTAAACAGTCAGGCTTTGACTAATCACCCTACAAAGGCCATGCAGCTTTAACCACAAGACACTCATCTCAGCTGCCCTTCTGGCACACCCTTCAACTGTGTGTGTGTCTGTGACAGAAAAACAATCAATTACTGTTAGCTGTCAGTCCATCTGAACTTTCCTTGACTCATTATTTAAAGTATGCATGAATCCATAACTATAACAAACACAAATCCCAGAACAGATAAGTAATAAAGGAGCATAATGTCAAATCTAGCTCAATGATTTGCAGTACAACATTTTCCCCCAAACATAAACACACAAATCTAATATTCAATAAATAAACAGACAGATAAAATTAATGAACAGTTTTCATAGCAGAATTGGATTTTCCCACCGCAGAAAACATCCTCTCATATCAGGACCATCTTTAAGACCGGGCTTAGGGATCTCGGCCCGAGAGGATAATATGAGCCCAGATATTGCAGCAACATGGAAGATAAATTTCAATTTACTGTTGCTTCCTGTGTCACAGCAAGAGATATGAAATTTTGTCTTGGAGGACTGGAGGTGATAGTAAAATAGAAGCCAATGTGCACTCTACCAAATCCCAGCCCATTCCACACACGCCTGTGTCAAAACACTTCCTTGCTTCTGTTCGTACCAAATTGTGATACATTTCCCTCAGTAACCAGTGACATTTTTCGCATTTTGGGAGAAAAGATGCAAGCAAAGTGCTTCTAAAAATAGGAAATGAGTGTTTGAAATTGTGTCTTTCCTTAGGCATTGTTTTAATGATTTTCTCCAAATTAACTCAGGCTGCCGAGCCTCACCCCTTTGTGATCTGGGAGTATCATCAGCAGTAAACACCCTCTTTTTTCCACTGTATGCAAGTATCAGTGATTATCTGACCCTGTTGCCTACTGTATCTCATCATCAGAATAAACACACTCCCCCCTCCCAAAAAACAACAACATTGTTGACAGGAATCCCTAGGTCCTTGGATACATTAGATAAAATTCCGCTCTAGGAGTCACTCTCGGCCTTGAAAAACAAACTGTCCATTTTAATGTAACTGAAGACCTCCGATGACATCATTGCCCTCTTTTTCATTTTCTCCTCTAGAGGAAGAAGTCAGCACAATTCCTCTTTGTCCACTCACTCGTCTTTCCGCCCAAGGAAAATGAGGTGAGGATGTGGGTGGATGGAGACGAGGTTAGAGGAAGAGAGGAGCTGAAAAAAACAATGGAGATGGAGGAGATGGCCTTGTCCCAGAGTGAGGAGCAACTGGCCACCTCTCCGCTAGGCTCTGCCATTAGCCGTGCGGGCTGGAGACACTGACAGCTGATAACAAAAGCCCCCCTGAACGCAATGCCAAGTTCTTTATCTATGTGCTCCTGCATGGGCAAGCTGATTACAGCCTTTCCCTCCAAAACCTTCTCATTTGCTTTCTCTATTCCACTAATTCTCCTCAATATTTTTCTGTGTGTGTGTCTCTGTTTGGGGGGTGAAAAGCGGCAGAAAAATGTGGGTGAGACCCCAGGGTCGCTGTCTTATGTCTGTGAAAGATAATTAGACAATACGGCTGTGTGTAGCAGAAAACAGAGAGAGCCATTGTTTCAAGACCCCCCTAACCTAACAGCTGTATGTGTCATCAGGAGCACGGTTTGAACGTTATGATGGGCGAATGAGGGCGCGGGAAAAAATTTTAAACAAAGAGTTGTGGTCTTTTCTCCACAGGAGGTGCTATAAAAGTTAACTTACAGATTTCTTTTTTTTTTACTGTAAAGAGAAGGTATAGCATTATCCTGATCCCATAGGTCCTATTCACAAGCTTGAATGTCATTCTCAGCAGCAGTCCCAGCAACACATATAAAATTCGTACGCTAGATTGTTGTCTGGGGAGAAAATCTCGCGATTTGCTCTCTGCTGTAAACAAAACTGACCTTTATGTTGAATTTGTCTCCGAGCGCCAACCTCTCCCTGTAAAAGAGCCCAGAGCACTCAGCCGCTCGCAGCCAGTCCATCTCACTCCGTTCTGCAGAGTGCAAGCGCATCAAAGCAGGCCAAAACTCATCCATATCTATGCCATACGAGCGTCTCCTAAATAATGCAGCAGTCTTCCAGCACCAGACAGATTCTGCTGCATCGGCGCTATTGTGAATCGTGTGTGTCACACACTTACTCTCTCTTACTCAAACGCACACACTCATCACTGAACTTCCTCGCCTTCCAACTTTGCTACTCCTTTTCAATAAGGAAAAACAGGTAAAGTATGGAAGCCCATTTCTGTCTCAAGTTTAAAAAAGATTTGTTTTTCACAATGTGACTCGTAATTGTAACTTTTATCTCACAATTTCCTCTTTATTTCTCACTTTATATTTTTGCAATTACAACTTTATATCTAACAGCTATCATGTTATTTCTCAATTTTAAACTTTATTTTTTACATTTACTTTACTCTGAGGTGAAAACAGGCTTCCACAGGAAAGAAAAAGCAAGTGACACGAGAAGAAAAGAGAAAAAATGAGACTAATTCTCTGTATTATTACCTCTACATTTTATGTTCTGTTTTTCCGATCTTTACACTGGACTTCAGTTTATCTGATACTTTCTTTGACACACAACCTCATATTACACCCCTTTACATACAATACAAGCATTGAAGAGTTAGTTCACCCAACAATGAAATTTCTGTCATTAAGTCTGTCATAGAAGGCAATATAATCACCATTTTCAAGGTCCAGAAAGGTACTAAAGACGTTAAAACCGTTGACGTGACTACAGTGGTTCAACCTTAATTTTATGAAGCGACGAGAATACTTTTTGTGCGCAAAAACAAAACAAAAATAATGACTTTATTCAACAATCTCTTCTCTTCCCTTATGCAGGTGACACAGTAAGCACAATGAAGGCTAAGTCTAAACACCAACTCAATATTGGCCAAAGCTGATCACGTGAGCAGCACGGTATATGCGTGTGATGTTGACATAGGTGCCGGCCAATAATGAGCCGGCGTTCTGATGTAGAACCCGGAAGCGCTGGACTCAAACAACGTATGAGAATGACACAGAAGAGAAGATATTGTTGAGTCATTATTTTTGTTTTTGTGCCCAAAAAGTATTCTCGTCACTTCATAAAATTAAGGCCGAACCACTGTAGTCATGTTGACTGTTTTAACAATGTCTTTAGTACCTTTATGGACCTTGAAAGTGTTGATTATATTGCTATGGAGGAGTCATATACCTCTCAGATTTCATCAAAAATATCTTAATTTGTGTTCTGAAGATGAACGAAGGTCTTACGGGTGTGGAACGACATGAGTAATTAATAACAGATTTTTCATTTTTGTGCAAACTAACCCTTTAAGCCTCTTAACAATACACACACATACATAAAAAAAGTCATTTTCAGTCCCCATAAGGTCTCCTAGGACATTCAGCTCATGCATAATACAGAAAGCTCCTAAAACAAACCCAGAGAGCCAGAGGGCCAGAAATACCACCACACAACCCCACTCAATCTAAGCACCCAGCAGTCCCCACCACTAATGGGAGGCCCTGTGTGCAGGTCAAACTATCGGTCCCTCTAATGGAGCAAGCTAAGACATCAAGACAAGACTGCAGGTCTGCAAAGCTGTTTGTTGGAGTGTTTACATGTGTGTGTGGCTGAGTCTGAAACCAAAGCCAGCTGCCTTGCTGCCCAGTCAGTCAATTACTTAACAGACAGCAGTTTTGTATGAAGGTACCGACTAAAGAAACTTGTTTTAGACAGGCTTCCAAAGCGCCATAATGATGCCTAATGATCTAGAACAAATTCGAGTGAGTCTTAGACATAACTAAGAAAGTATTTAAAGATTGTAATTATTATTTCTCAGTTGACATTTATGAATAGACTTTTTTCTCAACACCACACACAGGATTGTGGGATATCACAGAAAGTAAAATCAACAACAAAAACACAAAACAAAATGTATCCCGTCTAAAAACTGCCTTGCTGAAGACATCTTAGCAGACAGGATGTTACACAAGTATTAGATTTACTGTCATGATTCCATACCACCATACTATTATAAATTAAATAGTCAATTTTAGAGTTCGATACCAAGTCTGTACTGAAATTTTAACAATGTGACGCTTTGAGCGCCGTTGAGTGGATTTGTAAACACCTGATTGGCCATTGTGTTCACACGTTCATCAGATATGTCTGTGATTGGCTACAATCAACACATGGGAGCGTTCGAAAGCACACGGAAGTGTTTGAATTTGAAAACGGGATGCTTTCCCGCTATCTGTGGACCGCTGCTGCTGATAGACGCCTGCTTTCAAACGCTCCCATGTGTATCTAGCATTCGCTGAAGAGCGTCATTAATGTCTATTTACAACATGTTTTTGAAGCATTGATCATTGCAGCCAATCACAGACGTATCTGATAAGTGCGTGAACACAATGGCCAATCAGAGGTGTTTACGAATCTGCTCAAATCATCACATTTTTTAAATTTCAGTACCTACTTGGTATCGAAGTCGGTACTTTTGACAACACTAGTCAATTCAATTCACCTTGCTCATACTGATGATCAGCCCTACAGAGTTGGAAAGAAATAAAGTATGAACAATAATGCACAAAGGGATAGTCAAGTTATGTATTTCTTTTGCTCTTTACAAGGCAGAAGGACTAGGGAGGAAGGAAGCAGTAGGCGAAAGTTTTATGATCTTAACATGCTTCCTTTGAACGCTGCCTTATGGGACTCACCAACCCCATGCCAAAGGTTTTAAAAAAAAAAAAACTACTGGAGATTACTTAGAATACTGATGGCACAGTGCAGCATAATTCCACTGGGAGACTGAGGGACATTCCGAGAAAGCAAATTATGGCTGGGAGAAAGAAGCGGCGGTGCTTTGTTAAGGGCATGCACATGAATATATGGCACTAGGGGCTGGTCGCTTCAAGACTCTGTCATGTTCTCTGCTTCAATCCCTGCTCTTTTCTAGTAGTTCTGAGCCTTCGTCTTGTCAAACACTCTGAAATCACGTGTGTGTGTGTGTGTGTGTGTGTGTGTGTGTGTGTGTGTGTGTGTGTGTGAGAGAGAGAGAGAGAGAGATAGAAAGACAGACAGAGAGAGAAGACAAACAAGAGAGAGACCAGGAGATAAATGAGATGTGTGTTTGCACCTACGTTTGGGTGTGTATCTATCTGGGTGAGTGTGTAAAGGGAGCATGTGTGTTTATGTGAACCAGGACAATCTTTCTCTCGCCGCGCTATCTATCCATGAGCCATTATTCAGAGAGGGAGCTGGTGAGTCAGATGTGAGCTGGTGGTGGTTTTTCAGAGTGTGGCGTGCTGCTTGTATAGATGTCAGGTGAGATGAGTGGTTCAGGCCGTCCGGGAGCCTCTCTGCTCCTCCCAAAGCAGCTGCCACCAGTCTGTCAAAGAATTGCTCTGCTACATCCTATTCTTCCCTCTCCCCCTCCTTCTGTCTTACTTACACACCCACTTAATGATGAGAAAAACATCTAGAGAGCAGCCAGGGTCATATTTTCTCCTTAAATGAGTTAGAAAGTCCACATAAAAAAGCTCAATATAGAAAAACTGACAACATATCCTGAGATTAACCTCTGTTATTGAGTAAAATTTAAATAAACCAAAACTTGACTGAAGCATAGCCTATTCTAGCTACTTTTATGCTTTGTATGATTATTACAAATTTAGAGCCTATTTGCGAACCAGGCAGGCATTTTATTAACATTTCCGTCTAATATATATTTTCCCTCTAAGTTTGTGACGGTGCTAGGCATTTAGATTCAACATTTAAATTTAATTACCGCCTCCATCCGTGTCAATACGGCGGCCTCATTTATCAAAGAGACAGACAGAAAGCACAGCTTAACCGCCAATAAACATTTGTTTTTAATTCGTTTACTGGAGCGCAGACCGAAAGCGCTTTGCCTCGCTTGCGGTTACGCCGTTAATTGGGAGAAGAAACACTTTTGGATCTGAGGGGGCCGGGGGATTTTGAAGCCTTTATCTCGAGCTGAATCAAAGCCGGCGTTAATAATACACCCAATGAATAAAATATTTGTTAAAAGGCGTGGAAACAACAGACGCATGGTAAAAATAGGCCAGGCTCGAGGATGCTGTACTTCTCCGCAAATGAATCAAAGCACACAGAATATGCAAAATATAGCGCCGCCTTTGGTGTGAAATAAACAGCACAAAATTAAATACGGCTCACAACAACTACTTAAAGGAGAGTAATGAGCTTTTAAAACAAACCTTGTAGATTGTGCACAGATAGACTTTTTTTTTGTACTAGTTCACAAATAATTAAAATTCCATTTTGTGGCGCATTGTTTACATGCATTTCACTTTACCTTGAATCTCGCGAACCTAAAAGAACTCATATATATATATATATATATATATATATATATATATATATATATATATATATATATATATACAGTTTTTGCTTCATTTCGAGTATGGCATGACAAGTAATGACAATAACAGATTAGCCAGACTGATTTAGTATAAAGAACCGGTTCATAAGAATTATTTTGAATTCATTTATCACGCTGTACTCATATGAGTCGTTCTATCGGAAATCAGATTGTACTTGTCGCGCTTGTAATTCACTAAAACGAACCGGTTCATTAGAATCATCTCAGGAATCGAACTACACTTAGTTTATGATTCACTAAACGAACCTGTTCACGAGAGTCATTCGTTTGTGAAACGGACTCGCGCTGTCAGAGTACAGCGTTCCGCCCGCATAGGCGAAAACAAATGTTTGTTCGAGAACGTTAGTAGAACCGAAAGTCATCACGAATATTCGATTCCAGTAGGTTATTTTTAAAGAATGGACCAGTTCCCCGTTCCCAGCCCTACTCTGCAGCGCTGCTAGTCTCTATCAGAAACAAAGAGGCAGCACACTGAGTGCAGCAAGCGATAGCCAGCTCATTCACGCTCACAACAAATCAGGATAGCGAGAGATGCCCGGGGCCACTACTACATAAAGTACAAAATAATGAATAAATCAACACAGCGACGAGCATAATCTTTCAGATCGCGCGCATTCCCTGCTCCCCTTAGACTGTATTGAGAAATGTCGCACCTCTGGTCGCCACCATTTATATTTATTTAATGCTGTTAAATTATTCTGTTTGAGAGAGGAGATGGTGCCTTCCTGATGGCGTTGGCTGTGAAATTATTAAGAGATGTTTCTTCTGTTTTCGAGACTGTGATCAGCACATCTCCTATGCAGTAGACCTCTGTGGCTTTTAACGCACTTTTTCAAACCCTTAGAAGGGTGTTAGATGATAGCCATTATCGTGGTCACACCTAGTTCGTTCTTTCTTCAACTTTTCTTTTAGCTACCAAGTCTGCTGTCTAGACGATGTCACTAAATGGGGCACTGAATATCAACCTCTAAGTCAACATGTCATGTACAGTACAGCCTCAAGCCCAGTATGCATATATACAGTAATGCATTAGTCAGAAACGCAGCCACTTGTTCCATTGAGGTTCATTCAAAAAAAAAAAAGTTCCCAAAGCGCATCATTCTATCCATCACATTTTAAGAAATCAAGTTGTTTATGTCCCAGAGCTTTTCTTCATATCCACAGACAACTAACTAGAATGTACAAAAAATAAACTACCACATTTGCTTCAAAAAAAAAAAAAAAAAAACGGCACTACAACGTTTTGGACATGTGACATTATTAAGTACCTTGCAGTATCAAGCTAATACGTGTATTTCAGTATTATTATGTTATGTAGCTACCATATGATACCATCACTGTACTACGGCACTGCTTAAGTACTTTTCTGTAAGCAGCATCAACATCAGCTGCGTTATGCTGGATATAGCCTATTGGACAAGTTTAATTTCCAAATTACCCTTGTTTGCATTTGGCGCAGTGCCACTCGCCCAACATATCGCCAGGGTTTCACTATAGGACCTCATATGTCACAAAATGCAATTATGATACAACTAAAATGACTGCGTTAACTTCAAATCGGAGCGCGCTGAGCTATGTAACCGCGTTATGAATAGGTTGACGCAGCGCTACGGAGTACACAAACATCCGATTTTATCATTAGAGTTACTGAACTAAAACAAAATGTCTTACCTGTTCCTAAAAGGCACAATGCGATGTAAAACCCCAACATCTTTCCGGAGTCTTCAACACTTGTCCTGCAGTCCAGACTGAAAGTGTGCGCACGAAAGCTCCGACTGGACTGACTGTGGAAGCTTTTGCTGGTCCTCGCCCACCTCTTCAATAAGGTAAAAAAAAAAAAAAAAATTAAAAAACCCGGCAGATTATGTTAACCTCAGCTCGGAGAGCTGAAAGTCTCTACTGCCATCCGAACACAGTCTAAGCATCAACGCTGGTTCTCTCTTTAAAGTTTAGAACTTTCTTTCGATCGTTCCCTTGTATTTCCCTACACAATTTTGTTCAAATCAAGTTGCTTTAATGCGCAGGTCTTGCGCCAATCCAAGTACTTGGAGTAAATCCTCCGTATAGGTGATAGAAAAATCTCCGTTTCTCCTGATCAGCGGGGCTCCGCTCGCCTGTGCAACTGAGCGCGTTTCAGCACCACAAGCTCTATAGCGCACATAAACGCCTCCTCTTGCGCACAGTCCCCTCTCTGCTGCTCTGTTCGCGCCTCACTCTCTTGTTTTGCAGCGGCAAGGCGAGGATACGATCCGCACTGACTGCTGTAGTACTGACTGGATGATGGCTCGATGAATAAAACAGGCGCTTTTTTTACTGGGGAACATCGAGTTTGAGAATGAAGTAATTCTCAGCCCACAGGGACAGCCGTTGGCCTACGCCCCCCGGGTCCTGCGATTGGTTAAGGGTTTAAACTATAGGGGGGTGACTTGCAGTTGGGGGTGTTTGGTCCTTAAACAACAGGGGGTGCTTGGTTATGCGCGCCTCTGAATGAATAAACTGCTGGGGAAAGTAAACAGGTGTGTCCCGGAGCAAACAGAGTCTGCGGAGCAGATGAGCTTAATGGGTTTTCTTTAAATAATGACTCAGTATATACGTGCGATGTGATTTATTCAATGTAACGTATTCATCTAGTCAGTTAATGTGATTTATCAGTTTATTTACTTTATGGATTCGGTCTATGCCCCACATAAAGTTGATTTGCACAGCATGGAAAGGGAGATTTACTAGACTTCCCAACTTATTTGATTATTTTTATTCTTTATGAACAAATAGTATCACCACTAGCTATCCATGAAACCACAAAGCTGAAATGCAAAATAAGGTTATTTCCCAAGGCGAAATAGACCAAGTAGCGTCATCATATTCACGTGCTGTTTAATACAGTGATTGGTTAAACAGCCGAGTCAGCTGCAAATACCCAAATAAACTGCAAGAGAAAGAACCAATGGGGACTGTTTTTGACGTGTCAATCAAAATTGCGTTTTTTGGCGGGCTTTGTATTACATAAACCAAAACAGACAAACTTCAGTCAAAATGCTGCAGTAAAGTACTGATTTCAGTCATGTCTCATATATGCAGTCTTTCGATTTCAAAAACAGCTATACCGTCCATTTTGTGTGTGTGTGTCATTTTTGCTGTTGCAAAATAAGCTTTCCAACCGTAGTTATCGATATTCACGTGCAGTTTCCCAGTGGGAAATCTGTGGAAGCTCGTTTCCGCCACTAAATAAAAACAGTTTCTGAATTCAGAATTCTGACTTTTTATCTCACAATTGTGAGTTTATATCTCACAATTCTGACTTTTTCCTCTCACAATTCTTACTTTTTTTTTCTCACAATTGCGAGTTAAAATGTCACAATTCTGATATAAACTCGCAATTGCATGATATAAAGTCACATTCTGAGATATAAACTCGCAATTGCGTGATATAAAGTCAGAATTGCGACCATTGCATGATATAAAGTCACAATTCTGAGATATAAACTCGCAATTGTGAGAAAAAAAGTCAGAATTGCAAGAAAAAAGCTTCACATAATTGTGAGTTTATAGCTCACAATTGTGAGAAAAAAGTCAGAATTGCGAGAAAAAAGTTTCACACAATTGTGAGTTTATAGCTCACAATTGCGAGAAAAATAGTCAGAATTGCGAGAAAAAAAGTCTGAATTGTGACTTTATATCACGCAGTTGCGAGTTTATATATTGCAATTCTGACTTTATAACTCGCAATTGTAAGAAAAAAAGTCAGAATTCTGAGATAAAAATCGCAATTACTGTTTTTTTTTTTTTTGTATTTAGTGGCGGAAACGGGCTTCCGTAGAAATACGTCCTTAGGTGAAAAAAAAAAAAAAAAAAAACATTTTTGCGACACCTCCTCAGTGTGGTGCTCTCCGCGTGCTATTTTACGTCAGTGTCTGGTTCCAATGATTTTTCGTTCGCTCCTTTCCCATATAGTGCACTATGTGCCATTCACTGTCGAAAATATTTACTTCACCATATTTATTTTTAGAATTGACTGTTTTAATACAATTAAGTTATGTATACGCTAACATTCATGTTATTGAAGTTTTGTCGACTGACTGCGAATAGTGAATGAGTGACCCAGTGAGTGATTTCAGCCACAGCGAATAGTTCAGAACTCTTCTGTTAGCCGATTCATAACACTCAAAAGAAAGATTCATTGCAGCAATCGGATATCACAGGTAACGCCACAATATATAGTATATCAATATATATACTATATATTGCCATCTTCGATGTCAGTGCGGCTGACAAGTTGATTGGGATAAGCAGTTTGATGAGTTGTATTCACACGTGTTCTAAAGGTACGGCAATAGCCAATAGCATATAGATTGCATGTCAACTTGTATTTCTTTCACCTTTGAAAAAATAGGCTGAACTGTTAGAAATTTAGTCAAAGAGACGAGAACTGTAAAACCATATGGATGGTTTTGGTCTCCACCCCGTTAAGATTTATTATCAGGCAAGTGAGACTGCCGCTCACAAACACATGCTGATGAGAGAAACAGCTTACTGGACTCGCAGATGATGGGATTCCTGTGAGTTGAAAGAGACGAGGTTGAGTAAAGGGGCAATAGATGATCTCTAAACAACAGGGTCTCACACCTGCTGTGAGTTCAGAGTAAACATCAACAGCTACTGCATGAAGTTTACCAAGTCTCGACAGGGTGTGAGCTGGACGTGTAAATTAACAGCTACTTTCATGCAGTCAAGGGTGATGTATCTACTTAGGCTAGTGTTTTAACTGCAGTATATAGTAATTTTGTAACCTCACACTGAGGGTGCTATAACCCACCCCAGGCCTTTAAACACTTAAATAATTCATATACTTATAAGAGAGTTTTTAAACTGTAGATCTATTAATAATGGATACAGTTTGATATTTACTAAACTGTTCTTGGTTGGGGGGTTGGATAGAAGGCTACAGTTAAGACATCGTTTGCATGGTAATTGTAAAGAAAGTCATAAATAAAGCATGAGGTGAAGTTATATGGAAATGTGCCTCCACAGGAAATGAGAATATTTTAACAAAATATTATCTCAGACCCATTTGACCTGGGGTCAATTAGAAAAGAAACGTCAGTGTCGACGAGGACGAGGATACGAGGCTGAAATTAACATTGAAGCTTTCCCCTCCTGTCTAATTTGCAAGGCTGATGCAAAGTTGAAATGAAACAACTATATTGTCGTGAGATTGCGGTTTAATTTGACGAGGTGCTAAAAAGTCGATTCTGATCTCGCTTTGATGGACAACAAACACGGCTTCCTGGGAATTTGTTCTGAAGACAAACTAAAATGACGTTCCCCCGTGGAGAACATTTTCTTGCTGACGTGGAACAAACAGTTATTGTGCTGTTGCACAAAGGTTAAAATGTCTTTTCGTCAGTCTTAAAATGGTCTACTCTATATCCCTTAAGTAAATATTGTATCACTTAAAGGTCAGCGTTCCTTCTAAATGTATAAATCAGAGCTGGTTTATGTCTATTTCATCCAAATGTCACAGGATATGCTATTAATAGTCTCCGGCATGTAATAATGTCAGTCTTGAGTTTCAAATGTCTCATTTTATCAACCAATATGACTCCGCAGTGTAAATTAAGTGATGACATGTAGAATTATATTGTTACTTTGGAGTCAGTATGAAACCAAAACGGATTCTTTCTTTCATCAAAATGTCATTAATTTCCTCTGTCTCTGAATTAAATGTTCCTTTTTCATTTTTTAGTGATATAACACTTATTTTTCCCCCTTAACCTCTTCCCTCCAACCTCTATCCAACCTATCAAATCCCAGTGGATAAAATCAGTTCCTTTCTTACTTTTTCCCCCTTGTCATGTTTCACTCGGAGATGTCACATTCATTATTAAAGGGATAATTCACCCAAAAATGAAAATTCTGTCATCATTTACTCACCCTCAAGTTGTTATAAACCTGTATGAATTGCTTTCTTCTGCTGAACACAAAAGAAGATATTTTGAAGAATGTTGGTAACCAAACTATTGACTTCCATAGTATTTTTTCCCCCCCATACTATGGAAGTCAATGGGTCCTATCAACTGTTTGGTTACCCATATTCTTCAAAATATCTTCTTTCGTCTTACATCTTCTTCATTTTTGGGTGAACTATCCCTTTAAAGTTGCTGTCTGCGATTTTTGGCCCTCTAGCGGTTAATAAACAGAACTGCACGCGTCTTGCGGAGGAACATTCTAGCTGGAGCTACTTTTCTCTGTGTATGTCTATGGCGAGTCACGCAGCTACTGTGATACTCTGCGGCGAGTCCTACCAGTCTGGTCTGAAATAGTCCGAATATAAACACTTATTATAAGTGTACCGTAATGATTCAGGATAAGACAAAAACACAGTTTGGAAAATGGTGTATATTTTCGTTATATAATTTTTGTACATTTTTAACACAAAAAAGTTGCGGACTGCAGCTTTAAGTAAAATGGGTTGCAAATTCCATTTCATGTTGACTTCTCTTCCTCAATTTTTTTTTTCTCCACACTTAAGTTCAAGGCAAGCATATTATTTTTACCTTTCATCATTAAAAACATCAGGCATCAGTTCAGAGTTTAGTGCTGAGTGGTCCTCAGCCTGCTATGGTCAAATATCTCCTCCCTTTACATCAACCATATAGGGAAAATTACAGCAGCTTTTACTATAATTGTGTTATTGAGTACAGCCTTGATCTGTGTCAACCATAACTCTAAGTACTGCTACATGGCAATAACTCTTTCTGCCTTTACCTATGCCAGGCATCTTATGCATTCCTATTATTGTGTATATCATGCATTTTGGTTAATATGCATATTCCCACATGGAAAAAACCTATATAAACATATATGTACATATATGTACACATAATATAGGAAAACGGCCAATTTTATATATGTCACATATATTAAAAACCTATATCAAACCTATATTGAAACATATATGTTTATATAGGTTTTTTCCATGTGGGACCAATTTCACGTGTTCGTGTAGCGGTGTGTTTTCTGCGTTGTGTCGTAATCAAAGACAGACTGCGAAAAATCTTGCCATCAGGTCCTCACTTTATTCTGTATAACACAAATGGCAATATATGAGGACTTGTGCAGCATACAAACAGCATGCGGCAGCAACGCACAACGCTGAGAAAGAGAGATATTAAAAGTAACTTAAGTAAAGAAAAATAATCAACAAAACATCTGAATGTACATCACAGAGGGGTTTTGGATTACAATCATACAAATATATCATGTGAATTCAGCTGTTACATGAAACATGGCCTTAATAACCGCAAAAACTTTGTGCGACCTACCGCTGTGATGTCTCATGCAGACTGGGAAGCAGCAAAGTGCGTCAACACCCCAAGTCAGCATGGCGGCAGGAAACCCCAAATATGGTCATGGCAAGTGGAATCACAAAATAATTGTCTAAATACATAACTGCTACATTCGCACATACATAAGTTCTTGCATAATTTTTTTCGTTAATTCTTAATTTTTGCCTTGATAATAGAAAATATGAGCTAGGCATCATGTATGACAGTCAAAAATGAGATATGAGCTACAAAATGACCAGATCCTGCCATTAGCTATATAGAAGACATATCTTGTATGTATAGGGCATATATATGGATATGAAGAAGCAATACAGGAGACCTATATTTCCTGTATATGCACATATATGCACCTCAATTTTGCCTATATGTGGCATATATACGCATATATGCAGTATATATACGCATATATGCAGCATATATATAGCATATATGCAGTATATATGCGCATATATGCAGCATATATATTATCATATATGTGCATATATGCAGCATATATGTACATATACACTGCATATAGGTTTCATATATGCGCATATATCCACATATAGGTTCTTTCCATGTGGGTTAGCACTGCTTCAAACTTCAGTACTGTGCATGTTAAGTCCATCTTTATCTGACTGTAACTACAGATACCATCATGAAAAGAACAGTCAAAGTCCTTCATCACAATATCAAAATACCAGGCAGGCAATTATTGAAAGCAGAGTTGGCTGAAATGAAAGTACCTCAGGGGAAGTTCAGGACGTATATAGTTGCTGAAGGGTCAAGGGTATGACCTTTTGCTAGGCCACAGGCTGCTGAAGAAGGCTGTGTTACGGAAACAGGAGTGTGATAAACGCTGCTTCGTTCCATGTGCCGTGCCCCTTATTGTGTGATATGGTATTCTTAGACTGGAACAGGTTTCTATAGTCCGGTTTAAAGTTACAGAGAATATCAAGTGCCGGTGTGATATGGAGTCATTTGTGAATAACTGCACTTTGGAGGCTTGTGCCGTTAAGATTGCAGTTTCCAAAAGCACATTTCACTTAGACTGTATTTGTGTTTGTTTGTTGCTTAATTGTATTTAAGTTTGACAAACATAATTTTAGTAGAGTAAAAGTTTTCATACTTTCTCTTGCGAAAATGCCTGAATACTGACAATTCAGATTTTTAGACTGTACAATCTGATCAATAATAATAGCACATTCTCTTTGGGGCAGTCTGTGTCTGTTTGTGTGTTTCAAATCGGTAGTGATTAAAGATGATTTGAGGATGTCTGCACAAAAGGAACATTCACCTAGGAAATGTCTCCAGATTTATATTCTTAGCAAGTATCTTCTTTCCAGATCAGCCTACAATAAAATTGCACATTAAAAGGTAGGTGAGAGTATACAACAACACTAGGCCTCAGAAAACGTATAATGTTACTTGCAGGTTGGAGGTGTGATCGAATTGGCAGGTTGAGCACTAGGGTAAAAATGCATTTTCTCATCCAAAACGATTTGGAATTATGTCAGAATGGGTGACGGTATCAGGCCTTGGGTTATATCAAGGTTGGTTGAGAATGAGTTTCGGATGATGTTTAGAGGAGTTGGGAAAGGATGCCAAAGGGATGTAGATAAAAATTATCCATCCGCTATCACAGATGTTTACTGACAGAATGGAAAGAAATTGTCCTAAAATGTGTCAAACCAATGTACTCCATGTGTTTTTTTTTTTTGTTGTTTTTTTGTAAGTAGGCAATAGATACTGATGCATAGATTTTGATGTGTTAACAGATATTGTATATATGTTTTTAATAGTTAAAAAGACAAACTACACTCTTAAAAATAAAGGTCTTTATTGGCATCCATGGTTCCACACTGTAAAACCCGATAAGTTCAGAGTACTCAAAATTATTGTAGACACCGATTACCTCAAAAAATTTAAGTAAAGCAACTCAAATCTTTTAAGTCCTGAATAATTATAAATAACAATTAAGTCAAACTTAAATTTAAATTTTAGTTTTATTTAATGTTTAAGTCCACTGTACTTAAAACTATTGTTTACCATACATAATGTTTCTTATTTTTCAATTATTTTGGTGTAGTGTTTGTAAAACCCAATAAGTTCTGAATTCTCAATACATTTAAGTAAACAACTCAAAAATTATTTTATACTACAAAATTCAGTAACTACAATTTAATTGAAATATTGAATAAACTAAAACCTAATCTTTACAGTTAAGTGTTAGTTAGCAGCAGCGCACCAGCATGTGATAATGTAGCAATCAAAGAGACTATCACTATTTACTTGCATGAACTATTAATCAACCTGCAGTATTTATAGCCTTGATGTTTGACAGCCCATTCTCGACCTATTCACAGGCACTACTCTTAACCATGATGAAAACTTCAGCATCACAGAAACACCTTTACATACCAAAATAACAGAACATTAAACAATAACACATCTTCCGCTGTATTAATCTTGTGCAAAAACACACAAAATAACACTCAATTTCAACTTTTATTCCCCAATACAGAGTGTGACGCATAGCATGCTGGGAACTTGAAATCTGCTGCAACTCCGTTTAAAGGTGCCATAGAATTGAAAATTGAATTTACCTTGGCATAGTTGAATAACAAGAGTTCAGTACATGGAAATGACATACAGTGAGTCTCAAACTCCATTGTTTCCTCCTTCTTACATAAATCTCATTTGTTTAAAAGACCTCCGAAGAACAGGTGAATCTCAACATAACACCGACTGTTACGTAACAGTCGGGATCATTAATATGTACGCCCCCAATATTTGCATATGCCAGCCCATGTTCAAGGCATTAGACAAGCCAGTATTAACATCTGGATCTGTGCACAGCTGAATCATCAGATGTTATGCAGGTAAGCAAGCAAGGACAATAGCAAAAAATGGCAGATGGAGCAATAATAACTGACATGATCCATGATATCATGATATTTTTAGTGATATTTGTAAATTGTCTTTCTATATGTTTCGTTAGCATGTTACTAATGTACTGTTAAATGTGGTTAAAGTTACCATTGTTTCTTACTGTATTCATGGAGATCAGAGTCATGTCATTATTTTCATTATTAAAACACTTGCAGTCTGTATAATTCATAAACACAACTTCATTCTTTATAAATCTCTCCAACAGTGTGTAATGTTAGCTTTAGCCACGGAGCACTATCAAACTAATTCAGAATCAAATGTAAACATCCAAATAAACACTATACTTGCGCGATTAGACATGCTGCATGACAAACACTTTATAAAGATCCATTTTGAGGGTTATATTAGCTGTGTGAACTTTGTTTATGCAATGAATTATAGAGTCGCGAGCTTGGGGAGGGGAGCACGAGCATTTAAAGGGGAAGCATGCTGAATCAGCGCATATTTAATGATGCCCCAAAATAGGCAGTTAAAAAAAATAAATAAAAAAAATCTATGGGGTATTTTGAGCTGAAACTTCACAGATACATTCAGGGGACACCTTAGACTTATATTACATCTTGTGATAAAGTGTTTTAGGGCACCTTTAATGTTGAATGGACTCTTCTAATAACGTTGGTTACGTTTGTAACATCAGCAACGACGTGTCATGGATGATGTCACTTTATATCGCTCAGTAAACTTAATAATAATAAAATAATAATAATAATTTATGTATAAGGGTTTACTCAAAAATGTTGAGCTAGACAAAAATAAAACAACTTCTCTTTCAGTAAATGTAATTGTTTTAAGTTGCATCAAAGATTTAACAGACTTTAATTGCAGTGTACTCAATCTTTATAAGTTAGCAGTACTATCCGGGTTTACAGTGCATGAAGAATCTTTAACATCCATAGAGCCTATCCATTGCACTAGTGCTGTCTGTACTGAAATTTTAAAAATGTGACGCTTTGAGCACTGTTAAGTGGATTTGTAAACACCTCTGATTAGCCACTGTGTTCACATGCTCATCAAATATATCTGGCTATAATGATCAAGGCTTCAAAAACATGTTGTAAATAGACATCAATGACGCTATTCGCTTAGCGCTTTTGCAGATACACACGGGAGCGTTTGAAAGCAGGCGTCTATCAGCGGACTTTTCAAAACTCTTTCAAACACTTTCGTGTACTTTCAAACGCTCCCGTGCATTGATCATTGTAGCTAATCACAGACATATATGTTGAGCACGTGAACACAATGGCCAATTAAAGGTGTTTACAAATCTGCTCAAAGCGTCACATTTGTAAAATTTCAGTTCCGACTTGGTACTGAAGTCCGTACTTTTGACAACACTACATTGCACAAAAGGTTCTGTTCACAGGTTCTTTGGCGAACCCAAAATTATTCTTCTATGGCAAAAACCCTATTTTGGAGCCTTTATTTTTAATAGTGTAGATGCAAAACTCACCATCAGAGTTTTGGATGGTTGACAGGGCATTTTTAAGGCCGGGACACATCAAGCCGATGGTCGGCCAACACCGTCGTTTTTCGTTGGTGCTAGTTCTTTGAAATCGGACTGGTGTGTCCCGGGCTTTAGGATGTTCTGCGTGGTTGCTAGAGTATGTCTAGGTGGTTCTTTGGGTGTTCTGGTTGGTTGCTTACTAGTCCAGGTCAAAAAGGCCTATCATGATATTCTGCTCCCTAAAAATGGCTCAGGTCACTGCTTCAGTGTCAGTCTAAGACATTCTGTGGCCCATTTTAACATCCAACAGGCAAAAATCTGCTCACTTATAACAGTTATAGCACACCTCTCTTCAGTAAGCCACACAATTTGATGTATTATTCATGTAAGATGTTCAGACAGTGTGGGATGAGTCTAATACTTTGTTCAGATTTTATCTTAGTTATGAGAAGTGTTTTTGGTGACGTCTCCAGGAAATGCAACAGGTCTGTACTATACACTTTTCTAAAAGCTGATCTTTATCATCAAACCTACTTGAGTATGAGACAGTGCTTTGTAGTTTTAAAACTAATCTCATCTGATGAGTCTTGAAGTTGTTTGAGATTAACCCTCAGCGCTGCTTTTATAATAAATGTTCATCACCCCTGCCCCCTCATTCTTTAGAGTTTTGTTTTTTCCTAGAGAAATTGACTGATATACAACTGTTTGATAATACAGTATATCAGCTTCAGTATTTATTTGTTCAAACACCATAAACAGAGTGAAAGATTGTCAGTGATAGAAGGGAAAACCATGACCCATACCAGCTGTTGGTCCAGGACTGCCATCATTGCCAGATCGAGACTCTGGATCTCTGCGCTTACCTAATCCCTGGGCAAGCTCTCCCAGATGGGTCGACAGATTTAGATCAGCCACCCTGTCATGCACTGACCGGTCTCGACAGCAGTCCTACATCTTGGCTGTATCGCTGAAGAGCCACAAAAATTGCTGGCAAATTTCTAAAAGTGATGTATTAAGCATGAACGATGATCACAGTTTTAGTTGCAAATTGCAGGGTCTGATGGTTTCTGAAACATCCACTCTGCGAGTCACTGTTGACATTAATCGAATGAATTATGGGAAATGGTTCCTCTTAAAATGTGTTAAAACTCATCCTCTATCTTCTGGTTCTTGGAGTTAACTCTCCATTGCATTTCGTTTTAACTTATCTTAACTAAGTTTTTTCTTTTTCTTTTTAACTTCTTTTGCTCTTTTATTTATTTAATTTATTATGCATTTTAATTATTTAATGCGTTTAGGATTAGTTAAAATTTAAGTGTTCATAGCTTGTGACTTAATGACATCCCACAAAAGGAAAACAAGCTGTAGGCCAATGAATGTCTGTTGTTAAATGCTCTTTCAAGTGGTACGTGCCTTTTGAGATTATGTGTAGGAACATGAGTAATGTACAATTTCACCCTCATATTTTAACTGCTGTAGAGAATTTGCACACTAGGGTTCTTTTAATGTCAGTGTCATAATTACAAGCCCAATATTACACCAATTCAGTAAAACCACACAAATACTAATTCACGGTTAGTTCTATATCCAATTGGTTTTGGAACAAGACTGCTGAGGATACCATTATTACCGAGTATTTCCACGAGTCGCCATAACACCTGTTCATTCAAAAGCCAATCCTGTTGAGAGTGACTTGCATCAGGCATTTGGTTTCACAGCAGGGTGTTTGCTGTTGTAATTGAGAATGCTGGAGGGCACAACAGTAGCATCCACATCTGGGAATTCCCAACCTGGCTCATGGCTTCTTAATTACTCAACCAAACATGGACCAGAAATGGCTTAGATAAACCTTTAGAGAGGTTTGCAGTTAATGTGGCAACTCAAGTGCTAAGTGTTAAATTTTTTTCTCTTAGGAATACAACTAAAGTTGCAGTACGAACAGGAAAAATTGCTGTTCAGACTTCTGTTTGTGGTTTCAAGTCTAATGCATATGTATCGTTCATGTTGTGGTACTTTGTAGCATCTTACTCAAGCATCCATACTCAAAGCGACCAATGATGTAGTAAACTATCTACTTTGGAAGAATTTTAAATTGCATGAATGTTCACTTCACCCATTTTCTTTGTATAGCCTACTACAGGGGTGTCCAAAGTCGGTCCTGGAGGGCCACTGTCCTGTAGAGTTTAGCTCCAACTTGCCTCAACACACCTGCCTGGAAGTTTCTGGTATGCCTAGTGAGACCTTGATTAGCTGGTCCATGTGTGTTTAATTGGGGATGGAGCTAAACTTTGCAGGACCCTGGCCCTCCAGAAGCAGGATCAGACACCCCTGGCCTATTACTATATTTTTAATGGAAACCAATTCGTTTTTTTAAAGAATATCAAAATAATTCACTATGTATTAATTAGCATACTAAATGAAATATTTGTCACATCGTAGAATCATTTAAAATAAACCTAGTAACTAGACAAAAAAAGCAGATTATAATCGTTAAATAAATAAAAATCATGACCAAATACAGGAATTGATATGCATGCGCCCTTATATACTCATATAAATGTTAACTGTTAATGGTAAAGCTGCTGTCCGTAACTTTTTTTGGTTAAAAATGATCCAAAATCAGTACATAACCAACTAGTATTCAAAACTATCTCCTAACCTTAGCTCGATTCACAACGGTAAGCTTGTAATAATATTTTATAATACAATCGGTACTGGTGGGTTTCCACGGGAAATTTGAGCATGTAGCCATTTGTCTTTGCGTCATTACGTCACGTCTGTAAACAGAAATAACGAGTCCCAGCTAGTAGGCTATATGTGAGGATGCTACTGGTAGCAGATCATTTATAGCGTTTTCTCACAGTAGCTGCAATAATTAAACTTATCATTTTAATGCGGATTGTAATCCAGAAAAGTCCAAATAACAATCATCGGTGATTCACCCGTAGTCAAAAGCAAAAGCCTTTGGACTGCAGAGTGGCTACAGAAATTGAAATCTACAGGTAACGCTAATACACACTAAATACACATTGTCAGGCAAACATTAACAATTTGAGTATAACAATAATAATCAATTGCATGGTTTGACGTGATCCAAGCCAGAACAAAAAGTGGCAGATTTGTTACGTACTCTTTCAGATGACATTTCCCGGTGAAAATTCTTATTTTGGTCATACTTCAAGACTACAATCTGTGATTCTGAAGTACAGTATCCACACCGATGTAGAGACTGACAGCAAACATTAGATTCATCTGCGCTGAGGAGCCGTGCCGATGCACAACCCACGTAAAAATTATAATTCCGCAAATAACTGCAGTTGCATGTTTCAAACAGAGATGGCAGCAAAGAGGCAAAACTTATGGACTGCAGCTTTAAATGTTAAAAGCCTTGATGCTAATTTAAAACAGTTCATGGACTTGTTTGCATCAACCCATATGCAAATGTTTAGAATCAAAAGATTTAAATTAACACATCAGAGACCAGACTGAATCATCACAAACTGGCTTTGATGAAAAGGTCAGATTTTTTTTTTTTTTTTTTTTTTTTTTTTTAATAAATAAATTACATTAAAATATATGCTTCCAGTAAAATAATGATAATAATTTCCAATTACACTATAAATAGAAATGTCTTTTAACTGAATGTGTGTGGCATCTTCAGTGGTTTCCTTCAGTGTTGACAGCTTTGTTAATTATAAAGGGAATAATTTAACCCTCTACCGCATGCATTAAGATAAATCTATAAAAAAAAAAAAAAATTTGACTCTTTTTCTTTTCTTAGAATGGCTTAACTTAAAGTGCTGTAAAAAAATTTTTTGGAAAAAATATTATTTTAAGGTACTTTATGATATGTTGCCATATGGCAGCAATGTACAATAGTGGAAATAACTTAGAATAAGTGTAATTGTATATAGTTGATATTTTTCCTCAGAAATGTTGTTTGTATTGAATCAATTGGTGCTATTATAAGCTTTAGCAGTAAATATAAACAACACCTTATACTCATTTTCCAACATCTTGTGCTTTTATTTATTCCATTCTCTTTTGCTGAATAATGCTTTATATTCTTTAAATTTCATTACATTTTTTCATGAATATTATTTAAATTGCAAATGTAGACAGTTAAAAACAAATCTAATACTGTCCATCATGTATCATAAAACATTGACATAAAACCAAAAACATTGCAGTTCATGAAAATTCAACATTACGCAATCTTACGAGAGGAAGGTTATGAACATGAACCCCCCAAAATCCTTGAAACTTCACCTTTTTTCTGTATGAAACTTCAAAAAGCATTTTTTTTTCAGAAGTGAGACACATGTACACATCACATTTGGTGCACTTTACCCTAACAATACACTTACATCCACTTACACCTGCCTTTTTGAGACACCATGGTAGGCCAGTGGTAGGTCTGGGCCAGTATACTGGCTGTGGTGGCAGGTCTCCGATGTTGATTTAATCCATAATATAAATGCCATGGCAGTCCTTAACATATGACTAATCAACATTATATCACTAGCATTAATGTTTTTATTGTTACAGCTTAACAGACTGCAGCTGGCCTTTGCTAGCTAGCTAACCTATTATAATAATGGCATTCAATTATTGTGCAGTGTTGCCATATGGCAACACAGACATTATCTCAATTTACCAAAAACTAATTTCATAAAAACTTTTTTGAGTGGTTAATATGTCATCATACCTTACCGGAGATGATGTTAACATTTTTTTTGTGAATGTGACATGGGCGGGTCCTTGTTTGTTACTGACGTTTTAGTTTGCTTTCAGCAACTACCGACAAGAGACAGCAGTCTGTCAGATATCGCGTCACAGAAAAAAAAATTGCATGTGATGTGACTTAACCAAAGCACATCATTGGCTAAACTAAGGTCTTTTCTTACCAACAAAAAAAACTAGAATGTTCTCTTAAAGAGACGGTGGCAAGGAAATGAACACAAAGGGTATGTTGCCATATGGCAACACTATGCGGTAGAGGGTTAAAGATCTAAATACATCTATTTAAAAGGAGGATATTGAAACAATAGTCATTTGTTAGGTTTATTAAAAACATGCTATAAAAATCCTATGCATAACAAGCTGGTAAAAGTAAACAAATCTGTCAATAATTCATTTGGCAGTGCAACATTTTAGTCCTTGTAATTTTGCCAACCACAGGTGTTTGTAAGCAGCCATGGAGCGTGTTGTTTCTCAGTGTTTTGGGGCTTTTGCCCCTGGCTCTCTGATTGAGGTACAGGCACTGCAATGACATGGTTTCCCGAGAGCCACTGTTGCTAACGTTAGCAGTGACGGCGGGGCCAGCTGACAGTCACGGGAATGGGCCATGACTGGCTGCTTGTTTTGTGCCACGATCCCTCACTGTTCACGCCCGCTGAAAAAATAAATACTCTGGCTCGGAGGCTATAAATAATGGATGACTTGTCCACTGTCACTTTAAATCTTGCGTCTAGCCACGGCCTGGCCATTATTAGGGTCTCCCTTTCTGTTTTTCTCTCTCGCTCCTTCAGTCTACTTTACGTTTGTCTCTGTTCTGCTCTGCTTTACCACAAGAACCACAGACTGTTGTACTAGTGTCTTTTTCCCGATTGTCACAGAAATCAAAGGTTTACATGGTGAAACAAACCTTTCTTTGATATCTTCCATGACTCCCCAACCATACGGACCACAGCAGACTTCAAAACATCCTGAAGAAGAAAGAAACAGGAGAGAGAGAGAGAGAGAGAGAGAGAGAGAGAGAGAGGGTAGATGTGTGCAGTAAGGTAAACATTTTCATCTGCCATGATCCCGGTCTTGCATTTGATAGGTGCTGTAAGAGTGCTCGAGGGGCCATGACTCAGAAGCTGACCCCATCAAGCTAAACCAGTCGCCTCGCTGCAGCCCCTGCATGTGATGTCCATGGAACCCTGTCATGTTAAACATTGAGCAGGCCTGATGAAAATCTGTCCTGAGGATAAGTGAGGAGAAGAGAAGGGAGAGCGAGTGATGCAGAGAGAGATCGAAAGCTCAAGCCCACCCTTTCGAACAGGAGAGATCATGGATTATTCACATTTGCAGCTGTGATAAGGAGAAAAAATTATTAAGAACAGCTGGCTGGAGCATGATGCGTGAAGGCTAGAAGCTGCTCCACCTTTGAAGCAGCTGGGAAGCTACCAAAGAGTGCTTCTGTTTGCCTCATTCACGGAAACAAATCATTAAAAGCAAACATCCAACTTTAAACTATGGCTTACACCTCTGGATTGTAGGGTAGAAGTTCTGTTTAGAAGGAGCAAAAGGGAAAGGAACTCAGGCCTAGTACATATAATAAACTTTGGTGACTGTGTGGATGATGTGGATTTGACTCTAGCCTGTGTGGCGAACTATGATGACATCATCAAATCTTACTCCCTCGGTGTGACGACAAGTGTGTATGTGGTGCATCCGAAGATAAATCAGATATATATCTTTGTTCATAACCCAGCTAATTAGACAGTTATAGATCCCTGTTATAAGAATGAAGGACTTTAAGGACTTTTAAGTACTTCACACAACTTTTCCCAGCACTTATCCAATTTAGATGTTATTTTTAACGTTTTAACGTTTTTTGTTCATCCTTCAAAGATTGTCCACATTTGTAAAACTAAAAGTTTCACAATGTAGGAAAATTAACATTTGGAGAAATACAATCATGTTTATATTAAAATGAAAATATATCAAATTATATAAAACTAGTATGTTTGTATAGCGTTCATCTTACAATTTTAAGTTTTGCCCTATGTGAAGTCTGCATATTGTATTTGTAATCACATATTTAGCTAAACAAATTTAGTTTTTGTTCATTTTTAAAATACTGTATGGTAGTTCACTTTTTGCACACTTGGCCAGATTTACTAGCTTCTTTTGGCGCTAAACTGTCAGGATTTACTAAATACACGCAGTGAAAAAATAACGTGTGAAAGGACGTGGACACGGTTATTTTTGCGGCTGACCTTATTGCATATGCATTTGTAGGAGTTTCCTACAAATTTATGGGAGGAGAGTATTTAAATGAATCATGCAAGGTGATTTACTAAGGTTTGTGCTAGTAAATTAATTTAATTTTCATCAGTTTTTGATCCCTCATAGAAAGCAATTTAAGCACCACATTCAAGGTCCAGAAAGGTAGTAAATACATTAAAATAGTTCACGTGACTGCAGTGGTTCAACCTTAACGTGATGAAGCGGCGAGAATACGACAAGACACAGTACCTCAGAATTGGCTGGCTCCTGCGTCAGCATCACACGCATGCTTTGTGTACTAATAAACATGGTTCATCAGTCAGTACTTTTTACTTTTAATACTTAAAGTGCTTCTGGGTTCTACGTCAGAATGCCGACTCGGTATTGGCCGGCTTCTGCGTCAGCATCACACGAATGTGTCGTGCTGCTCACATGAACAGTGTCGGCCAATACTGAGTCGGCGCTCTGTTCCAGAAGCGCTGCACTGTCTCTACATTGTAACGTAGGAGAATGACAGGGAAGAGAGGAAATGTTAAATAAAGTCATTATTTTTGTTTTGTTTTTGCGCACAAAAAGTATTCTCTTCGCTTCATAACATTAAGGTTGAACCAGTGTAGTCTCGTCGACTGTTTTAACAATGTATTTACTATCTTTCTGGACCTTGAATGTGGTACTTGTGTTGCTTTTTATGGGGGATCAGAAACCTCTGGAATTTCATCAGAAATATCTTAATTTTTGTTTTGAAGATGAACAAAGTTCTTACGGGTTTGGAACGACATTAGGGTGAGTAATTAATGACAGAAAGTTCATTTTTGAGCGAACTATCCATTTAAGTACAATTAAAATGAAATACTTTTGTACTTTTACTCAAGTAAAATTGAAAGTGAGTACTTTCCTTTACTGGAGTAATATTTTATTAGGGTATCCGTACTTTTACTCAAGTATCGATTTATGTAATTTGTCCACCACTGAATGAAACACAAGAAACGGAAACAAAAAGACAACAAAACCAAACATAACCCTGACATTTATCTACTCCACCTCTCAGCTACAGTACAAACCTTGCAGATTTAAAATTTGATCAGTCTCTGACATTTGACCAATAAAAATATATTTTGCTCTATGAATTTGTAAATGAGACTTTGCCGAATTTGAATACTTTAGTTTGTAGCAAAAGATGAAACATCTCTACGCATATGCCTTTTGTTTCAGCTCTCCCATGTTCACACGCATACTAATGAAAGTGAATGTAACAAAGTGTAGAGTGACCGCCCTATCAAAATGAGATGCAGGACAAGTTAACCATTACAACATCTGCATTCTGCCTTTAACACTAGCCAATTCACCATTCACACAGTGGGAATTTACCTGGACAGGTAGCCAGTCGGCTTTGTCTGTGGTCAGAGTCACTGTACATGTGTGAAGGGATTTAGGTTGATGCAACATTGGTTAGATACAGAGAAAAGGAGATGTGGATGATGGAGGCTTGCAGTCGGGGGGCATGGGTGGATTGTTTTTAAATCAAGGTCTCGTGTTGCCACTGTGAATTTTTCATCAGTCTCCTAAATTAAAAATGTGAGCGGTCATCACTTATTTGTCAAGCCGTCTCAGCGCAAAAGGTGGATATGACAGGGGGTTTACATAAGGCCTTTGGAGCCTGCAGCCAAAGCCTGACTGCAGACCACAAACACAAAGGCACACAGAGAAAATACTGTCTCACACTTTTTGTGATATGGGAGATTTAATCGCTTAGAAGGGAAAAAGTCATAGAGCTTTTCAGCAATCTTAGTAGATGACATTCACCAGCATCTCGACATATGGAGCAGCTTATGCGTACTTATTCTATGCAAAACCCTGATTAACACTAAACCCATACATATAGACAACATGTAAACATTCTCAGTTTATCTCTGGAAGTAGCAAATAGGGCCAAGTTCTAATCCACCATTAATACAACACATGCACCTTTTCAGTAATCCTAGATCAAAAGATGTTGACCAAAACTGTGGGACATTTTTGTTGAATTCAGATTAAATTTTTATTATTATTTATTTTATTTTATATCTTACTTTTAATACTTTTTGAGAACAGGTTGGCTAACTAATCTTGCAGTTTATTTTCATTTTAAGACCAGGTGAAACGAACCTTCATTTTCAGATTTTTGCTTGATGTTGTGTCAGTAAGGCTTTCAGTCTCCTTGTTTGGCTTTGTTTTGGCTTGCGTTTCCTCTGGAGAAGGCAATGGCCGTCTGTTTCAGGGACAGGAAAATGATACAAACATAAACACTGGCCAAGCGACGGTTCCCCTCGGCAGCACGAGCGCACACACGGCAACAGGTGATGTGCCAGATCTCAGAGTATTGGCACTTGGTGGATACACACACGTTCGCAAACACATACTATCTCCATGGATGGCTGCAGTTCAGCTGCCAAATGTGGGGGTGTTTGGCAACTATACTTCCTTCTGTGTGACCGAGGCAGAGAGGTGGATCTAGAAAAAGTTTTTGTTTCATCACCTGTTATGAAATGTCAAGGTATGTTATCCGTAATTGGCATCCACATGTTGTTAAAAAGACTGGCGTCAGACCTTGCCGTAGTCTTGAAGTCCTCCAGCAAACTCCTTTTGAAGATCTCTTCGATAAGTTTCCTATTTGGAAAACACCACATGGTGCATTTTTAGTTGTTTTTTCCTTGAGGGGGCAGGAAACCGGTCGGGTCTTTCAAGGCAGTCAGGGGTGAACGCACTAATGGCATTAAACTACGGCCTAGCTACACATCTGGAATGAATGGTTTCTGTAGGAGTTGGAAAAACTTAAGCTTTACTTTGTTTTCTAAGCAAAGGATGAGCATCTGTGGCTGGGCACTGCCAGAGGATACTAGAAAATTCTGTTTCAGGATAACACAGAGCTTGTTTTCATTTTCAAGGAAGACTTCCGTCTCTGTTGCTTGACCCCTTGTAGCCCAGCTGATTTAAATCACTTTAGGGAGGAAGAGTCAAGGAGGTTTGGGGGGGGAGTAGAGATACGTGTTGCATTGTTCTTCATAAAGAAGGTTTGATTGTCTTTTAAAGAGGTACTCCACCCAAAAATAAAAGTTCTCTCATCATTTACTAACCAGATCTGTATGACATTCTTTCTTCAGATGAACACAAACTGAGATTTGAAGAAAAATAATCCATCTCTTTGAGTCCATGTAATGCAAGTGTACTGGCTGCATGATTAATGTAAATAAAACCGAAATTGTGATATGGCTCAGTACGATTATCAAATCGCAAAGACTGTTATTTAGTTGAATAAATATACACCGATCAGGCTTAACATGCCCCGTCGAGGCATGGACTCCACTAGACCCCTGAAGGTGTGCTGTGGTATCTGCACCAAGATGTTAGCAGCAGATCCTTTAAGTCCTGTAAGGACTTGTTTGTTCAACATCCCACAGATGCTCGATTGGATTGAGATCTGGGGAATTTGGAGGCCAAGTCAACACCTCAAATTCGCTGTTGTGCTACTCAAACCATTCCTGAACCATTTTTGCTTTGTGTCAGGGCGCATTATCCTGCTGAAAGAGGCTATAGCCACCAGTGAAAACCGTTTCCATGAAAGGGTGTACATGGTCTGCAACAATGCTTAGGTAGGTGGTACGTGTCAAAGTAACATCCACATGGATGGCAGGACCCAAGGTTTCCCAGCAGAACATTGCCCAAAGCATCACACTGCCTCCGCCAGCTTGCCTTCTTCCCATAGTGCATCCTGGTGCCATGTGTTTCCCAGTTAAGTGACGCACACACACCCGGCCATCCACGTGATGTGAAAGAAAACGTGATTCATCAGACCAGGCCACCTTCTTCCATTGCTCCGTTGGTCCAGTTCTGATGCACACAAGTGCACTGTTGGTGCTTTTGGTGGTGGACAGGGGTCAGCATGTGCACCCTGACTGGTCTGCAGCTATGCAGCCCCATACACAACAAACTGAGATGCACTGTGTATTCTGACACCTTTCTATCAGAACCACCATTAACTTCTTGAGCAATTTGAGCTACAGGAGCTCATCTGTTGGATCCAACCACACAGTCCAGCCTTCGCTCTCCACGTGCATCAATGAGCCTGGGCCGCCCATGACCCTGTTGCCGGTTCACCACTGTTCCTTCCTTGGACCACTTTTGATAGACACTGACCACTGCAGACCGGGAACATCCCACAAAAGCTGCAGTTTTGGAGATGCTCTGACCCAGTCATCTAGCCATTACAGTTTGGCCCTTGTCAAACTCGCTCAAATCCTTATGCTTGCCCATTTTTCCTGCTTCTAACACATCAGCTTTGAGGACAAAATATTCACTTGCTGCCTAATATATTCCACCCACTAACAGGTGCCGTGATGAAGAGATAATCAGTGTTATTCACTTCACCTGTCAGTGCTCATAATGTTATGCCTGGTCGGTGTATGTGCTATTGTAATATTTTGTGGTTAATTAAAAATATTTTTGTAATAATACTAATAATCTTTTCTCTTCTTCTTCTTCTTCTTCTTTAGTAAATAAAACTGTGTGAGCGTTCGCCTAAACACTTATGAATAAGAAAACAAGAAATGAGAGCCGTCTGAACACTTCTTGAATTTACTAAGCTTGTGAGAATAAACACATTTATTAAACACGTGTGAGAGGACAAGTCCGAAAACCCGCGACACTCCAGTACAAAAGTGGGCATGACCAAAGTTTTCTGTTACAACACCATCATCAGAAAACAGCCAATTATGATTAGTCACATGGGTTTAATGTTCACTACGTCAGAATTTATTCGGCAAATGTGTTTCCATCTCCCATTATTCGCATTAACCTTTTATTAGTCTAAAACCACCTCAAGCAAGCATCAACTTTTTTTTAGCTGGTGACTAACAACAAACTCTTGCTTGTTTATACCCTTCTGTACTGTATGTTCATTTTTTGTTCTTTCTTGCTGTTCGTTCGTCATCTTTGCTTTATTTTTAATGAAGCATTATTTTGCTTCATGAGAGACATTCACTCTTGCATTGCGCGTTTCTGCATTTTGGGGGCGGAGCAATGAAGAGAGAAGTGTATTTTGGGGCTGATTTTAAATATAAACAGTGTTTCTTAGAAATAGGTTGTTTGCAATCACGTGGTTCTGGTGACGCGCGAAACACCGGTGGAGGGCAAGCAGTGAAAATTAGAATGGAAGAGATGGAGAAAAGTCCTTTCTGTGCTGATTTAGAAAGGTATAAACAGAAAATCATAACATACGTTGGACGTGATCTTTATGTTATGTAGATGAGTGACTTTTCCACTGAATTGAAAGACTTTCCTGCCATCGAGGAGGTAGATATAGAGAATGTGAAGCTGCATGCCGTCACGCCGCGTTCAGTTCTAGTCTGGATTTGTTTATATCGCGCTGCCTTTCTGCTAGTGAAGTTAGGGCAGTATTTTTGATTTTCTGTCGCGATTGTGAAAAATGTCGCCATTGCAGGTCATTTATGCTGAATCGAGAATTGCAACAGGAGTTCACATCATTGTTCAAAGAAAAAACTGGACGCTGTAATACAATTGTTGCCTTATCCGTGTAAAAACAAACTAAGGGAAGCAGGTTGAGGAGGTGACGGGAAGACGCCGTACAGTATATCAAATCTAATAATGTTACTGATTTAACCCACTCCCTATCACTCAATAAAATAATCACATAGCTGAGTGTTTTTGAAAGTGTTGTCTTTGTTGTTGAATCGACGTCTGTCAGCTTTTTAAACATTTATTTATTTGGACATTTTCTGATGGATGAAGCAGCAGCTCTGTTCTCATGGTAACCAGATCAACATTGTGAACGGAAAACTACAAAACTGAAGTGAAAACATCAAATTATCATTCAGTGGGATAAAATAGCTTATCTTACCTGCAAAGGATACCATGAAGAATGTGGATATTTAACCAAGTCAAAAACAAATGAGGTAAGCAGGTATCCATATTCATTTCAGTATTAGCAGATGCAAAACGCTATTAAGGCGACAACTTTTAAAGTTAAAAAAAAAAAAAACGATATAAGTTATGTAAACGATATAAATACCTTCTGGGTTCCCGATTTTATCAATTTGATCAACCATAAACGACGCAAAACATACGAATTTAGAGTTTTTGATAGGATTCCTATATAGAAAAATCACTCCCTGCCCTCCAGACTCATTCGCGCTGCTGCTGTGACGTCATGTGCAAACAACATATTCTGAACTCATAAACTTGTGAAGAAAGTCAGATACATCTGGGATAGTATGAGGGTGAGAGATGATGAGAGAATTTATATTTTTGGGGTGGAATATCCCTTTAAAATACTGGGATGTTGACTCTGATTAAGCCTCAGGACTTTGCTAATAAAAAAGTGGCACATTTTATGAAACTTTTGAAAATGTTTCCACCCCTCAGGGGGGTGCAGGAAAATGCACTGAACTTCAGAATTTTTTTCTGTACACGCCCTCAGATCATTCAGTGGAATAGCTGGTGGATGCTATTTCTTGCTTCATTATCAAGAAGCTAATAATAGCTAGCATTTCTTTCTTGCCGTCTGTCTCTTTGCTCAGCGTGTTTCCTTTAAGGATATCCTGATCAGATTTTTTTTTTTTTTCCTTGCAGGCGGATCTCATCATTTGCTCTCTCACCTTTTCTCCCTGCTCTCGTCTGTCAGCCTTTTAAATATAGGCCTCCGGGTTCACTAGCATGTTTGTTTTTGAGATTCTGATAGGAACAGAGCACTCGCTCTTTCTCTCTCGCCCTGTAGTCACGCAGCCGTCATCACCTCCAGTGGCTGCAGCCGTGGCCTCATTTTCCGCAGGGACGCGCTCCACTTATGGTGCACTCTTAATTACACTCTGCACCGCTGAGGTACGTTACACATCGTCGCTGCAACCGACCTCAAGAAAGATAGAGCTCACCGCAATGGCTGCCAGACACGCTCATTTTTCTTCTCTTCAAACCGGCGCTGGAACACGCCTCGAGAATTCAGCCTCCAGTGTAAATATTGGTACTCTGATTGTTGCATTTGGCTAAGACCCTGGCTCGGCTCCTGCGAGTTAGCAGTTCTGTAGTCTGTGTGCTTTGCCGGGCCATTAGCCAAAGCAGCACAGGTAGTGATTCCAGAGACTGCAAGTGTTCTACATAATGTGTTGTATTAAAGAAATAGTTCACAGAATGTCAGTGCTGCTCTTTTCTATATAGTGAAAGTGATTAGGGATTCGTACTGGCAAGCTCCAAAAAGGATTACATAAAAGAATGACATAAAATATGCTGAATTACAATAGCTTTGTGTGAAGAACAGACTGAAATTTAAGCTATTCATTACTAATCTTCTTCTCCTCTGGAGCTCTCAAATCTCATTTACACCTTAGTTTAAATAAAAAATGCAGGCTCTATTCTCATTAAGTTTGACACCATCATGCTGTTCGACATTCAGTACTATCTTATTCCATCAGACCGCTTGGAGTATAGTTCATGGGTTGTATGGACTACATGTTTTGTTTTTTTTCCACTCAATTTCATTGGTAACAATCTATGGATCATTGAGTGTATGAATCTTTCTGTAGCTCAAACAGTAGATCATGGAGCTAGCAACACCAAAATTGTCGGTTTGATTCCTAGGGAAAGCATGAGCTGACAAAATGTGTACCTTGAATGCAGTGTAAATTACTTTTGGATAAAAGCGCCTGCCAGTGCATAAATGTAAATCATTTTTGCACACAAATGAATAATTTTAGTTGAAAACAAGTTACTAAATTTAGCAGCATCAACAGTAACAACAGTTTAAATAAAACTGCCAAACAGTGAACAAATTTATTCTTATGAAATATTCAAATATTCATTCAACTCAGTGTGAATAACAAAGAATCATCCGTACTCTGTACTTTTACATGCATGAACTGAGAACAAATGTAGAATTTACATAATATTTTCAAGTTCACACTTGAACAAACTTATTCATTGTATAAAGTACACTTTTTTATACATGGGTAACACTTTACAATAAGGTCAACATTAGTTAGTTAACAACATACCTTAGCTAACATGAACAATGAACAGTTGTGTTTGTATTTACTAATGTTAACAAAGATGAATAAGTGCTGTAACAAATGTATTGCTAGTTGATGTCAATGCATTAACTTATGGGACATTATTGTAAAGTGTTACAGTGCAGGCATAATTATTATGCAAGCTGATTTTCTGAAAATATATATTTTTTTTCCAGGCACATTTTACCAATTCCAAACCACATCAACTACTAACTACTATTAATTTTGTGTTTAATCCTTCATAAGTGATATATAATTGTTCATGAAGGCTGAAACTGAAAATGAAAAACACCTTATATTCAGGTGTGCATAATTATTGGGCAGGTTTTCATTTATAGGCAAAATGAGCCATTAAAGAGATTTAACTCGGAGTGTAAAGTCAAAAAATTATTAAATGCCCATGAGAAGGATGCAATACTAGAAATTGCAAAGTTAAGGCATGACCATTGGACAGCAAAATGCTTATTGGGTCAGCAGGGTCAGACAAAAACAGGTGGAGAAGAAAAGACACATGCAACTGGGAACTGCAAAAGAATTAAGAAGGGTTAGTTCACCCAAAAATGAAAATTCTGTCATTTATTACTCACCCTCATGTCGTTCCACACCTGTAAGACCTTCGTTCGTCTTCAGAACACAATTAAGATATTTTTGATAAAATCCGATGGTTCAGAGTCCGATGGGTGATTTCAAAACACTGCTTCCTGAAGCTTCAAAGCTTAACGAATCTTTTGTTTCAAATCAGTGGTTCAGAGCGTGTATCAAACTGCCAAAGTCATGCACCCTAGTGGTGAACCATTAAAATTTCGAAACACTTATGACATAACGAAGCCTCGTTTACTGAAATCATGTGACTTTGGCAGTTTGATACGCACTCCGAACCACTGATTCGAAACAAAAGATTTGTAAAGCTTCAAAGCTTCATGAAGCAGTGTTTTGAAATCTCCCATCACTAGATGAAGAGTTTGTTTCCAAAACGCAATAAATGGCATTTTTTAAAGGTCCCGTTCTTCGTGATCCCATGTTTCAAACTTTAGTTAGTGTGTAATGTTGTTGTTAGAGTATAAATAAAATCTGTAAAATTTTAAAGCTCAAAGTTCAATGCCAAGCGAGATATTTTATTTAACAGAAGTCGCCTACATCGAACGGCCAGTTTGGACTACATCCCTCTACTTCCTTCTTTAATGACGTCACTAAAACAGTTTTTTGACTAACCTCCGCCCACAGGAATACACAAGAGTTGCGTTTGTAGAGTGTGTTTGTCGCCATGTCGTCGAAACGCTGTTATTTTCATCCCGCAGTCCAATCACCGGGTCTGATTCCGGCTCAAATTGATAGGGTAAAATTTAAGACATGTTTACAATAACACTGAGCGCATGCATCTCCACGTTATGGTAAGAGGCGTGACCTTTCCGGGCAAGGTTCGCTAAGTTGCTGTCGAATCACAACACAGGAACCGCTGGCACAATCAGAACTCGTTACGTATTTCTGAAAGAGGGACTTCATAGAACAAGGAAGTCATCAGCCCGTTTTTATGACAGTGGAAACAGCGGTATACAGATAAGTAAATTATGTGAAAAATACTGTGTTTTTTTACACGCGAAACATGAACACATGTTATATTGCACACTATAAACACAATCAAAGCTTCAAAAAACCACGAAAAACGGGACCTTTAAAATGCTTCTTGCCAAAATTGTATTGTATTGTATCTGGTCGGTATTGAAAGGTCAATTTTTAATTTTACTCAAAATGCGATATCTGCAGTGTTATTCTGTCATGTTTTCTCCCTATTTTTCCAAATTGCGACAAACGGCAGTCTCTCCCTTCTCCACAGAATGCGATATATCCGCTCAGCCAATCACAGCGCACCATTCCACGCACTGTAAACAGTAACGGCAGTGCTCTGAATACACTCGGCATCCTAGTTTTCCTTATCTACTTTGTACTTTGTGATCAACAAAAACAGAAAAATTTATAATTTTGATGGCATTGATGAACATGTGGTGGTTTCTTCAGTGGGTAAGAAACATAAGCCATTGAAATCTAATCATTTACGTGAGGAGATTAAGAAGAGGCACTTGGGAGGAGGAAAAATGCCGACTGTTTGTTCCACAACAGCATCAAACTTCGGTCACGGTCCCCAAAACTGAATCATGAATAGTTTTTATAAGCCGTTTGACCAAGTTTTGATTCTAAACATCTGTAGTCACATTAACTGTGTTTTAAATACGACTTTAGTAGCTTTCTGGGTATTGAAAGTGTTAATTATCTTGCTGGCAATGGAGGCCACACTGAGCCATCGGATTTTATCAAAAATATCTTAATTTGTGTTCCGAAGATGAATGAAGGTCTTACGGGTGTGGAACGAGTAATTAATGACAGAATTTTTATTTTTGCGTGAACTAATCAGGAACCTTATGTCTCGAATCCTAAAAAAAAATGACCTCTACTTAATAAGAATCACAAGTTGAAGTGTTGCAAAAGACATAAATACTGTTTTTTTTTTTTTATAGGCTTTATAGACAGATTGAGAGTGACTCTTGAAGGACCAGCACCACATCCTCTTGTACCACTGTTTGAAGAATTTGTCTTCCAGAATCTGGCTATAAGTTTTGGAAGATCAATATTACTTTAGTCCATCTCTGCAAAACGGACTTTTCAGGATAAGAGATGGACTAAAAATGAACTCCCAAAACTGTTTCTGGAAGATAAATTCTTCAGACAGTGGTACAAGAGGATGTGGTGCTGGTGCTTCATTGTGGTGCTGTACAATGGTCATGCCTTAACTTTGCAATTTGTAGTATTGCATTAGTATTGCATCCTTGATTGATGTGTTTTGGAATTGGTAAAATGTGCCTGGGGAAAAAAAAATGTTCAGAAAATCAACTTGCATAATAATGCAAGCACTGTATATATATATATATATATATATATATATATATATATATATATATATATATATATATATAATACACTTTATACTTTTGGAGTTTGGCCGTATACATTGCCATCGAGTTTCCTTGTATGGAAAACGGATGCAAGGACATTTTGGCTAATATCTCCTTTTCACTGCTTTACCTAAGAAAAAAGTTAATATATGAGGGTGAGTAAAATCCTGACAATTTTCATTTTTAGATGAACCATTCCTTAAAAACCTGCACAAATTAAGCGGTTTGGAAATGGACTTGCACAGAGAGGTAAGATAGATCATAAAGGCTGATAAATGCTCAGCTGGGAATGTGCTGACGGGAATAACTGAACATTGACCACTTGCATTAGAAATTTGATTTATATCAGCTGCCGTGGTGCTAAGGGAAAGGGAAAGGGAAGGGGTTCTGGGATATAAAATGTATCATGAAAGACATGAATGCATAAAAAAAAAAAAAAAAAAAAAAAAAAAAAAACGTCTGAATGACTTTCGCTACGCCTGCCAATATGTGATATGTAACTCCCTTTTAAAACAGGAGAGATTCATTTCAGCAAGCTCTCCCTGTCAGGGGAGGCAGAAAAACATTCATTGTTACTTATCATTGCACAAGATCGTATTTCTTCGTGTTAAATCACAACCGTTTGTAGCCTTTCATAATGACTTTGAGAAATCAGCCACTTTGTAATGACCTGTGCTCCAAAAACTATTGTTTCAGGCACAGTTATAACAAATGACCTTTGCTGCTAGTATGTGTGTGTGGATGTATGTTTGCGGTGTGCGTTTCCCAAGTGCTCTCATTCCCGGCCCCAAACACACTAATTATTGCATACCAGCAGTTTGGTCCAGAGGTTTTCCTGTGTCGACAGCTCATTTGATTCATTAGTAAGCTCCCTGTACAGTTTGACCAGAGAACCCGGAGGGAAGGAAAGCAAGAAAAATTGGGAGAGTGACAAAAATGGCGAAATAGAGAGAATGAGAGCAAGGTAGGGGGGATGGAGAGACCGAAAGAGAAAGATGTGAGACTGTAGGAAGTGAAAGAGAGAATATAATCGTGTGCTTTGGGGAAAGATGGAGGGATGACATTGGAGGTTTGCCCTGATCACTCAAAAAGAAAAAAGATGATTGATTTGCTTGCCTGGAAGATGACATGCCCCAGCCGAAGCTGAGAGCTGTTAACTCGATATGCACAGAACGACTCAAACCTGTTGTGACTTCGAGAAAACACCCAGCTTGACTGGGCTTCCCGTAACTGCGTACAGATTGGCAGTGAGATACAAGAAACCCGCAGGGCAAGATGAGGAAAAGAGGGTGGAGTAGCAGGAAATATAATGGAGATGGACAGACTCGGAGGCTTCCTTAAATACTCGTTTACATAGTTTAACTGAGTGTGGCATCTGATGATTTCAATCATCTGCTCGGTGCGAACATATCGTGGCAATTGCTTCATGTGGTCTTGTGCTTGTGCAATTTGGTGGCTTTTTCTTCTGACAACATGTAGATATCCAAGTATGTGCTAATTATCCTGAATCCAGTGTGAAAGAACAAAGCATTGTTGCATCATGATGCAAAAGCTACAACGATGCATCAGTGTGGGTGCAATGTGCTTAAATGTTGTTTTTGTGACCATATGCGGTCAGTTCTAGAACTGTGTTTCAATGAGCTTGTTATATGGATCTTTGTAGTACTTCATTTTGATAGGTCCTTTGTGACTTACTTTCTGCTGTCAAAAAAAAAAAAAAAAAAGTATAGATGAAGCTACTGTATATATGTATGTATGTATATATATATTATAAGTATATATAAGTATCCCATAGAGTTTCTACAGCCTAACACATTATCATTTTGTGGATATGTATTTTATTTATATTAATTTATAATTATTGCATTTTAGTTGCCAGGTATTTATCTTTAGCATCCGATTTTACTTTTAAAGACAGAAAAAATAATTATACAAGTAAATGCATTTAATACAATACTATTCACAATGTAGTTTTCAGCCATTTGTTCACTTTGACTGTAATTTGTTGGTTAATGTCATGAATTTACATGGTTACACCACCTGATGAATATCAGTTGTGACACCTGCCAAGATTAATAATGACAGGCAACATGGATTTTTTTTTTTTTCATTTAAATTATAAAAATAATATAAAAATACAAGTGTTTTAGACTTATTTTGTGCATATACTGTACATGTTTTACACTGCACTTATATTTGAAAAAAAATGCCTTCATATTACATCTGTAATTAATTTCTGTAATGACATCTATAATTATGCTGTTAACCCTTCCCTTACCCCTTAACCCCTTAACCCATCCTTTAACCTACCCATACCACCTACCCATACCACCAAACCTGTCCTAACCTTACCCGTATCCATCCTCAATAGCAGCACTAGTGTTTTGTAAAACAACATGAACAAGAACATCATACTCTTTTTTTTTTTTTTTTTTATGTGAGTACATAAAAGACACCTATCATAAATTGTGACCGAATTTTCTTTACTTGATACAATAGTGGCATCTAAATTTTTTTTAAAATTATCATGAAAACAATTGAAAGTGTATAACATCTTTAATTTAACTAACATTTTAGAACAATAATAAAACAAGAATAATAATAGACAATCTTTGCTTGTTTATTATTTATTTATCTTAATTTTTTTTTTTTTTTTTTGCATTTTATATAGAGACATTCATTGCAGTTGGACCACATGACTTCCTGGTTGCACCACCTGACTTTTGCAACTAATTTTACATTGAACAGGCTTCTACTTGGATGCCTGTATTAGCTCTTGCCTATGCTAGCAAGTTCATACATACAATTTCTAAATACAATAAAGAAGTTTATGATAAAATAGCATTTTCCTTATTTTATATTGGTTGTACCACCTGACATGGAAAGTGTACCAACCTACCCATACTTGAAAGTAGCCATTTTTATCACTATTTGAGAGAGATCTACAAACTTCTTCTTTCTATCACAAGGATGATGCATAGTATGCTTACTGTTATTACCTAGTCAATTCATAATAAAAGACCCATGTTTGCAGTTGTGCCACACGGACATTTGAGAAAATACAAATTCCCAAACAAAACTGTTTAAATTATCTCAAGAGCTTTAAAACTACTGATATTTATACAAATTGTTTATATGGAAACTTTCAATCATCAAATTCTGTTCATTCGTGCAGCAAGTTGCACCAACTGACATTTTAGGGTTTTTAAGATACCAAAACATAAAATATTTATTATTTGAATGTACTGAAAATGAATTCAAACTAAATAGGTTTTATAGAATAAAGTGATACATGTTATGAATTCATCAAATTGTTTTAAAAGGAAATAATGCACTTGGACAAAAATATGCATGTCACTGACCCTTTTATATGCTATTTTGCAGGCTTTGCAGGCATTGTGTTATATATATATACAGTATAAATGTTCACTACCAACTGACAAATTAAAATACTGAAAAGCTAATGCTGATTTTGTAAATGGTTTCAATGATCCCACACACATATTTACTGTAAGCCATAGGTTCCATTATTTATGCAGTTTTTCTATTGTGTGCTGTCACTGTAATGTCTATTAAACTGTATAATTTAAATTATATAATTAACCGTTGTACCAGTCAACTGATTTCTTACATAGCTGTACTAGATTCATGTGTCTTACAGCACTCTGTGGTCTCTGAATTTCAACTCAGATTAGTAGTTCATGTCCTTTTAATTATTTATACAGCAAGTAGCTGTGTACAAAGCGGGAAATGTGCAGTCAGCCAGTCATTATCACAAAATAAACCCCTTCAGGGTGATACAAGGCCCAGTAATGCAGTAATGACCAGCTGACTGTGGATTATTTTTTTGCATATGACATTGGCTTTGTTATTATTATCAGTGATGTTTGATGACACTTATAAGTATGTTGCTGTTTGTCTTCTTCCATGTGTGTCTTTCACACTGTAAAGTTAACACAGAAGTTCTCACCTTAACAGGTTTACAGCTGATTTCTTTTCTCTAGTTAATCCTGCACCAAGCTAATTTGGATTTATCTGGACTCCCATGAGGGCCCTGATTAAATCGAGCTTCCTAAAGCCTATCCCAGCCTTTCTCTCTTTCTCTGAGAATAAGAGGCCCTGCATCAAGCAGGGAAGTGGCGCTGTCGCTACCCTGTCTGTCACCAGCAATTAGCGGTCAGATCAAAGCGCTGATGCAATCACAGCCCCACTGTGGCTTCCTATTATCATCCCCCGAGAGGGCTGACACTGAACGAGTGTGTTTGTGTGTGTGTGTCTTTGAGGGAGGGGTGCTATATCCTTTCCTCAGTTTCACTGATCTCTGTAGGTAATGCTTGTACCACACCCTTCGTCCTGCAGTCATTAGTATGTTTAAATTTGATTGTCTTAACAATCAAATCAGCATTCAGGCTTAACCAGACAGAAGGGCTAGTCACGCTCTTGTTATTTCACATTCAAAGCAACAACTGCTCAAACTGTCTACCCAACAGCGTTATACAATGCATTTTACATTGCAGACAGACAAATAATAAGTAGTTAGCTAAAAGTTTACAATAAATATTTCCGATAGATAAGTGATGCACCATACTGCAGTGTAAACAAACATTAGCATGTAGTTAAAGGATTAGTTCACTTTCAAATTAAAATTTCCTGATAATTTACTCACCCCCATGTCATCCAAGATGTTCATGTCTTTCTTCATTCGAAAAGAAATGAAGGTTTTTGATGAAAACATTCCAGGATTTTTCTCCATATAGTGGACTTCAATGGGCACCAAACGATTGAAGGTCAAAATGACAGTTTCAGTGCAGCTTCAAAGTGTTCTACACGATCCCAGATGAGAAATAAGGGTCTTATCTAGAGAAACCATCACTCATTTTCTAAATTGTCATAAACAATATGCTAGTGCAAGTATATAACAATTAGTTCAAACTTTGACCTGTGGAGGGCAGTAATACACTTAGCAGCGTCTACACTGCTGGAATTCTAATAGAGAAGAAGAAGACGAGAGCTAGTTTAAGATGAGCATTTATGGTTAAAATGTATAAAATGTAATTTTTTTTTTTAGAAAATGAGCGATGATATCTCCATATAAGACCCTTATTTCTTGTCTGGGATCTCATAGAACGCTTTGAAGCTGCACTGAAACTGTAATTTTGACCTTCAACTGTTTGGAGGCCATTGAAGTCCACTATATGGAGAAAAATCCTGGAATGTTTTCATCAAAAACCTTAATTTCTTTTCGACTGAAGAAAGAAGGACATGGACATCTTGGATGACATGGGGGTGAGTAAATTATCAGGAAATTTTAATTTGAAAGTGAACTAATCCCTTAAGTTTGGCTTGACACTTGGTATGTCAATTTTAATGTCTATTGTAATGTAGCATTATATTTGGTGTATTGCAATGCATTTTTTATCCAGCTAGCATGCAATATAAACAATGACTAACAAATATGTCAGTGTGTTATAGTGAGTTGCAAACTTTTAAGCTGACGTATTATTTGTAAATTATTAATTATTTACAACACGATCGAGTCGACTGTATGTTAAAATAGTATGTTATATTATATATTATAATGCATGAAGTAATCTCATGGTAGGAGGAGAATCTGGTATTTATATTTCACATGTGAAAGGATTAAAGCTCTTCAAGGCCCTGGAACACACACCTTTCATGGCTAATTTAGGGACAATGCAATGAAAGTGGCAAAGTGTGGTGCATCAAATGTCACCCATCATGGTTATTTCAGGGGCCATTTGGCGACGCACTTCCCGTCTGCTAGTGTCTCTCTGATATGTTAGTGCTAATTAATGGCATGTTATCATGGTGGTGTTGATACTCACAATCAACAAGATCTGGCTCTGTGTATTTCATTTAATGTCCTTCAGCCCCAGCCAGTGGCTGTTAACATCGTTAACCTTTACTCAGATACAATGGAGATAGACAATTGTTTTGTTTTACAAAAATTGTATTTGATCAAGGCTCACCTTTTCCAGAAGCCTCTTCTCTTGTCCTTCTAAATGCCAGATAAATAAACAGATCTGCTTAGAATGTCGCTCAGCTCTAGTTTTCTTAGTTAGGTTTCTGACATATGTCTGGAAATGATAAAATTAAGGAAATTACAGAAATTTTTAGAAATGAAAGAAATTAAAGAAATTACTCTGTCAGGAATGTTTATGTGAGAAAGTGCTACATGCAGTTATTTGTTGTTGGAAGTCATGTAGGTTTTGAATAGGGCTTTTCACACTGCGCTTAAGGCCTGGGACACGATTTTCAAATCTTAACCGATTTCACAGACGTAATGAGTTTCAACTGATTTTTTGCATTATAATCCTCTGAACACACCAACTAGATGATTCGATCGGACTGAGAGACCACAGACCTGTTGATTGCAGGAACGATTTCACAGTGAGACGAAATCTCACGGAGGCTTGCGAGATCAAACATGACTTGAGAAGAAAAACAAATGGACAATCAACTTTGTCAGCAGGCGCTCCTGTCACACGTTCTGCTTTACAGTGAAAAACAAAATAGAAAAAAAAGAATATGGGTGATCTTCTTTCTCAATACTTCATTTTAGTGGTATGTTTGTGGCTGCCTAGTTTCAGCTAAAGAAGCATGCAACATCCAGTAGGTAACAATTGCTCACTCTCATTGGCTATCGTGGGTCAGAAGAGTCAAGAGTCATAAATATCAAACATGTTTGATATTTTTGGACAAAAAAATTGTTTGCAACAAGCCTTGAATCAGGCCGCGGTTGCTTGGGGTGCGGATCGGGCTTAAAATTGGGCTTAAAATCTCCAAGTGTTTGGCCAGAGTTATTGTCCCTGATAGCACAAGTACATCTCAGAGATGTTTATTTGATATGCGTGAAAGACGTTTTTTAGAGTGTTTGCTCATCTGCAATACGTCTATAGGACGTTTCCTGTAAGATGTCAAATAGACGTTTAGAAAATGTCTTTAATATGTTTATGATTTAGAATGTATGTAAAACTGACACCTTAAAGACGCCTATCGGATGTTTGTAAACAGCAAATGCTTTCCAGATGAAGTGATCTTTAACAGACATCTTTCAGATGTTTGTGTGCTATCTGGGGTCATTCTAAACACCGCTTTTAACCCCGGATAAAGGAACATTTCTCACTTGTAATTTAGATGTGGGATTAGCACCACTTTTTACCTGGGGTTATGAAACCCTGGCTCTGGAGCTTTTGCGGTGTTAACTCCGTATTGCGGTGCCAAACTTGTACAGTGTGAAATGATGCGGTCTTAGAATGTTACAACTAGATGCTTAGCAACCGACAACCAATGGCGTGCCTTATATTCACGCGCTTTGGGCAGTTATGGAAACACCTTGCGATGTATAAACAGTCATTAATGCATATGATAGGAAAAAAATGTTAAACGGCAATCGAAAACGAAACCATTGGAATGAAGAAGAGACCATCATTCTTACCTTTATAGTTGACTCAGAAAACTTGATAATACACTCAGCAATGTGTAATATGAAGACAGGTCACATGCTGTGTTTGTCCAGTTAGTGACACTGATACCGCAGATATGCAGATAAGGACTTTAACCCGGGGTTTAGGAATGTGTGAAGCAGTAGTTTATGAATACCCAGGATTAACTCATACTATACCCAGGTATAGTATGAGCAGTGTGAAACATGAATAAAGATAACCCAGGAATCCATTTACCAGGGGTTTAGAACGAGGGTTAACTATTTCAAAGCCCTAATGAGGATAAAGGTTTGGTTTTTATAGAAGCCAGATTATGTGATAACATGTGATTCGAACAATAGTGTATCTCTCTGAATTTGATTTTACTTAAATATCACACAATCATAGTTTTTAGAGGCAGAAACTGGCTACCACAGGTTTGAGAGATCAGATATGTTCAGGTGTGATGCATATATAAAGCTATATATATTTAAAGGTCCCGTTTTTTGTGGTTTTTTGAAGCTTTGATTGTGTTTATAGTGTACAATATAACATGTGTTCATGTTTCGCGTGTAAAAAAACACAGTATTTTTTAATTTACTTATCTGTATACCGCTGTTTCCACTGTCATAAAAACGGGCTGATGACTTCCTTGTTCTATGAAGTCCCTCTTTGAGAAATACGTAACGAGTTCTGATTGTGCCAGCGGTTCCTGTGTTGTGATTCGACAGCAGCTTAGCGAACCTTGCCCGGAAAGGTCACGCCTCTTACCATAACGCGGAGATGCATGCGCTCAGTGTTATTGTAAACTTGTGCTGCACATAGTTTTACATGTGCATTATAATTTTCGGGAACCGAGTTAAACATAAATTGTAACCATTGATCTCTAAGTACAGCGTCCCTGGGAAGGCCAAACAAAGGTGATTGGACTGCAGGATGAAAATAGCAGCGTTTCGACAACATGGCGACAAACACACTCTACAAACGCAACTCTTGCTCTTCTCCGTGGGAGTGCAACAAGACCACACCCCCTTTTTTGTGTATTCCTGTGGGCGGAGGTTAGTCAAAAAACTGTTTTAGTGACGTCAGATATGTTCAGGTGTGATGCATATATAAAGCTTATATATATATATATATATATATATATATATATATATATATATATATATATATATATATATATATATATATATATATATATATATATATATATATATATATATATAATAGATAACCCATCTACTTCTAGTGTGGAGATATTAGCTGTATGCTTATATATATATAGTGATTGGCCATATGACTTCTAATCCTTAAATACTGCTTACTCATGTCATGGCTCATTTACCTGCCAAACAAATCTGTTTCCTTGCGTGTACTATAGAAAGACTAGTGCACTGCACAAAGATAAAGGACACTTCTAGGCGTTGTTCCAAACCCTAGTGAGTACCTAGACAGCATTTTTAGGCATCATAGGCACTCTACCAACATTAGCCGTTCCAAACAGTAGGCAGCAGAATTATGCTGCCAAATAAGATGCCTTGTTTTGGCCAGAGGCATCACATGTAGCCTTCACAGATAAGTCAATCTCAAAATGCACTGAACAAAAGGAAATTTTTAATTTGATTTTATTGTATTTTATGGCTGCTCAATTGCGGCAAAAATCCTTGTCACGAATATTTCAGTCAACACAATTAATTAACATGATTATGGCAGTTTGATATATGCTCCGAAACAATGATTCGAAACAAAAGATGCGTAAAGCTTTGAAGCTTCATGAAGCAGTGTTTTGAAATCGCCCATCACTAGATATTGTTGAATAAAGTCGTTATTTTTTATTTTTTTTTGGCTCACAAAAAATATTCTCATCGCTTTAAGGTTGAACTACAGGTTGAGTCACATAAACTGTTTTAAATATGTCTTTAGTAGCTTTCTGGGCGTTGAGTGTTGATGATCTTGCTGGCAATAGAGGCCTCACTGAGCCATCGGATTTTATCAAAAATACCTTAATTTGTATTCCGAAGATGAATGAAGGTCTTACGGGTGTGGAACGACATGAGGGTGAGTAATTAATGACAGAATTTTCATTTTTGGGTGAACTAACCCTTATATGTATATTTCACTTGCATGTTGCATAAGAAATTGAATTAAATAAACCTAGTATATTGAGTTTGACAAGTTTAAATGAAGTTGATTTAAAACTGCTGTAGTATGTTAATTTGACCTAATCCAACTAAATTATGTTGTCTCAATTTAACTGGCTTGTTCTTTATAAAAGACATTTAATTAGGTGTAATTAAGTTAATTCATGGATATTAGTTTTGTGCTGTTGTATTTTTGCTAGAGTATTGAATTATTACCTTAGCAACATCATACTTTACATGCATTTTGAGATTTTTATTTTTGTCTGGAAGCTGCTTAAGATGGTAGTTGACCTGTTTATCCATAAAATCAGCAAAACATATCAAATTCCATGTAATGTATCCAGACTGAGAACACTTTAATCTTTGTATTCATGAGTGCAGCAGGCAGAAGTGAGACTGGTGATTGAGAGAGGTATTCCAACAGACTCCCAACTCAGAGACGTGGGTCCCGGGTGGTTTCCGTGCAGCTGAAGACAGTGATCATTGTAATCTTCACCCTGGCAGGGGACGAGCCAGCTTGCCCTGGGTGTGACACGCCTGTCACTGGAGTCCACGCTTGACAGCATTTGGGCATGACAAGTCCCACCGCTGTGAGGCAACCGTCCTTCCATCCCTGTCCAACACATTCCCACACAAGAACAGAGGTCTACAGACAATCACGCGCATTCAGAATCACATTCTTTTTCCTGCCTTTCACGAAATAGACTGCCGGGCAACTTTTGTCTCCCTTGGTCCCCTTTGTGTCCCACTCGACTGAGAAATGACAACTTTGTGATGGCTGAATCATTGCTCTGCCCATTTTATCTTCCTGAACATCACTTACTGTATGAAAGGGTGAGTTGTGTGTGCATGTGTGTCACTTTCCAAAGTCGTTTCACTTTGGGGAACGGTCCTAATTCCTGTGGACGCACGGTTGACATTTAATCAGTTGTCTTGTTTACGGTGCTGTTTTCAGTCACTTTGCATGGCAACTGAAGCATCTCACATCCCTCTCCTCTAATGAAGCTCATCATGTATGCTGAGGGGACGGAGTCACGGTAGAAGCACACAACAATGACCCCAATCCGTCAGCAGCTGTTGTTTCTCTTTGCGGCGACGACTCTTCCATCTACACTGTGTCATTGACCAGACTTTGTTTGCTCTTGTACTTCTCTCTCCTTCTTTGTGATGTTCTCAGGGTTTGGAACATTTCAGAATTGGAGAATTGTTTTTTCATGAGTTGAAATTTGAAATCAATTGGCCACACCCCACAGGAAGTTGAAATGACCATTCGCAAAGACCCGCCCCCTTTAGTTACTGTTGCTATGTCCGACAAGCCATGCTGATCTCTCGCCACACATCATGTTCTCACGCAGTGAAAAATACATTGCAGAGCAAAGAGGACACTGACAACGCGTCAACAGACAAGACAGAGCAGGTTACATTTGATATGAAACAAAGTCAAAAATTTCAAATTTTGTCATTTTTAAAGAAATGTAAACAATAAATACCATTTTGTGGCTCTTTAATGTGTCGCAACAAATCGCTATAGCACCTCAGTTCAAGCGGCTCGTGAACCGATCATCTCTTCCTACTAGTTCATTTATAGCATCAAATAAACATGAATGAACATCATAAGGAATGTTGTTTCAATCGCGGAAAGACGTAAGTACACACCATTTTTCAAGTTCAAGTCCACCGACGTTAATCTGCTAACTCCCCTGACTGCTTTGTCGGACAAAATGGCGGATTCTGCGTTATGATTGGTTAGATTGACTGTCAATCAAACTCCTGGCGAAGGGTCAATTGGAATGACAGGAAGTGCAATATACTGGAATATACTCATTTCGAAGGCTGTGTCCTCCGGAAGTCGCATTTGTTGGCCGCGTACGTCATAGAGGCTGCCTCATTTCAGTAAAGTAACCACTACATTCCAAAGTCAACAATTTACAACAATTTACGCTTCACAAGGAATAACAGTCAGTTATAATGTTACTTTTCTGAAATAAGACATCCTTGATGATGACTTCGAAATGAGACACAGCAACTGAATTGCTGATTACAGAAAAACTAGTAATGCATTCTGGGCAATGAAGTATTCTTCAACAGTTAGCCACAAAATATTACAAAATTATGTCTATCTAATCTATCTATCTACAAAATAAGCCAAATGTTTCTATCATTTTCTTTTATAGACCTTACGGAACAATTTAGGGATGGAGTTATTTTCAAAACTATCAAACAAGGCTTTAAGCAAGCATTTAAGTTTGGTCTTAAAGGGTTAGTTCACCCAAAAATGAAAATTCTGTCATTTATTACTCACCCTCATGTCGTTCCACACCCGTAAGACCTTCGTTCATCTTCAGAACACAAATTAAGTTATTTTTGATAAAATCCGATGGCTCAGTGAGGCCGCCGTTGCCAGCAAGATAATTAACACTTTCAGATGCCCAGAAAGCTACTAAAAACATATTTGAAACAGTTCATGTGACTACAGTAGTTCAACCTTAATATTATAAAAATCTTATGTTTCGAATCAGTGATTCAGATCGCGCATCAAACTGCCAAAGTTATGTGAACTACTGAAATTTCGAAACACTTTATGATGTAACTAAGCCTTGTTTACTAAAGTCACATGACTTTGGCGCTCCAAACCACTGATTTCAAACAAAAGATTCGTAAAGCTTTGAAGCAGTGTTTTGAAATCGCCCATCACTAGATATTGTTAGAGTCGTTATTTTGTTTTGGGTTTTTTTTTGGTGCACAAAAAGTATTCTCGTCGCCGCTTTATAATATTATGGTTAAACCACTGTAGTCACATGAACTGTTTTAAACATGTTTTTAGCAGCTTCCTGGGCATCTGAAAGTGTTAATTGTCTTGCTGGCAATAGAGGCCTCAATGAGCCATCTGATTTCATCAAAACTATCTTAATTTGTGTTCCGAAGATGAACGCAAGTTTTACGGGTGTGGAACGACATGAGGGTGAGTAATTAATGATATAGTTTTCATTTTTGGGTGAACTAACCCTTTAAATTCATTTTAATCCTACTTCCATAAAATCAAATTGCAATTCTGCCTCTGTTTTCGACTTCCAATCAAATTTGGGAATTGAATTGAAATTTATAAGGCATTCTCAATCCAATTCTGAATGGCCACAACCCTGCATCTACATCAACCTCAATATCCTTTACAACTGTTTGCACTAAGTGAGGTGGACAAGAAGTCCTGTGGCTTCCTAAGAACAAAGCCCTTTGTCAGAGTCGGGTGATCGAATGAAGGAGAAAGCTAGAAGGAGAGATGTGTAGAGGCAGAGATGCAGAGAGTAGCGAGGCTGACAGCCCCTACGGCAGACAGACAGAGATTGATAGATGTGTTTGAGTCGGTGGGGACATTCTGAGTCACTGTCCGCGTGGTTTTATAAAGGTGCTTGCCCCTGCTGGTCACGGCCCTGTTATGTCTTCTTCAGGGTTAGAGACAGAGAGGCTCAGACAAAAACAACTTTAACAATGACGCTTGCGAGCACCCCATGCTTTTGACAGTGCGCATCAATCAAACACATAGCCCAGACTCAATTCTTTGATAGGACACCTTGATGGCTGAGAGATGCATGACACCCTGTTTCACCTGGCAGTAAACAAAGTCTACAGATTATTCATGAGGTAAAGTAACTGGATGCGTAACGATGTATGTGCTAAGCCTCCAGGCTGAACAAAACGTTTAACCAGTTTGAGGAATACGCCTTAGATCTTTTAATAACTTTGCTTTTCTTTTTATTATAATAATTCAATTTGAAATAAGCTACTGGCTAAGGGACATTAATAATCAAAGGGTCTATTGCCAAATAAAATCGTATCACTTCTAATTACTCAATATTTCTAATTATTTTTCCACAGTTGTACACACTTTGCTTCTTCCTTCCGTATTGTTCTCATTAGAACCATAATTGCACTCTCAATGAATTTGTGACTAGTGAGTGAACAATTTTTGACTCTTATATTCCCTGAATAATAGCCTAAATAATTATTTGTGCTTCACAACAAGGACACAATAGTACAGTATTTTCAGTATCTGAAGTGTAATTGTTTAATAGTTTATGTAGGTGTGAACATGCCTAGCATACCACAGTTTTGTAAAACTCAATCCTGTCCTCATTTCCACCACCTCCACCACATGACTGCTTCCATCCTACAAATGAAGCCACATTATTTTTCACAGCTTTAACAAGCTCCCAACCTTGCACCATGGCAGCTGCTTGTTTAGTACTTGTTGTTGACTCTTTCCTCCTCAATCCAAGGCTTTCTAATGATGGTGCTGGACTGTTTGTCGAGTCTAAATAGTTTTGGCTCTCTAATGGTGGTCTACCATCTTCTGTGTACCACTGATTTTAGGCCATGCACCTTTGAACCAAAGTGAAGACTCCCTCCGGTACGTCTACTGTGCTTTGTCGGCGATCATTAAGATGGCTTCCAAACAGAGCAGATTGCCTTTGGAAAACTCCATGGATGTTGGCACATGCACCCTGGGGGACTAGCATTGGATAGGACTAAACAGACATCTGCTGCACTGTGGATGCGAATGTGTGTTTATGAGCGATATCTGAGCGTGCATGATACGATGTGATCATAGGGTCTAGTCAGGCATTGAGTCATCTTCAGTCAGTGAACCGGAGCAAATGGTCAGCTGAGCTCTGGATGATGGCTACGAGCACGGCGGGCTCACTCCAGGACGGTTTGGGGTGGGGCGGGGTAATGCGGCCCCCTCGGAGCCCCCACAGTCCGCTTTTAATTGAGTTGCTCACTCAGCCAAAGGCCTTGAGGGACACCCGCCATGTCACTTCCGATGATCAACCGCAAGTTCAGTCACTGTGGAGGAACGCTGCCAGATCCTCTCAAGCCAGAATCCTCTGAATATTCAGAGACATTCTCAAAAAAAAAAAGCTGCTATGGGGGTGGCTTCTGTAAGATGCATTGTCCAAAAAATAGATGCTGACATTAACTTTCCTGCAAAATGAACAAAAGTGAAGACTGCACAGTGATGAGCATCATGGATCAGTCTGTGACAATTGATGTTCTCCTTTTGCCTGGGTGACGTAAAAAAGCAGGGGTTCCATTAAGCTGCTGAGATGAAGACCAATTTTCAGCCTCTAAGCTTTGGCGAATTCCCAAGCCAAATGAGATGTCTTGCTGAGGATTTGTCTGAAGCAAGCGTTCTCATTTCCAGAGGAAGTACCGCAAGATCAAAAGGAGTAAACTGTCAAGTTCATTCCTCCTCCTCCTTCCACTGGCCAATCAGTCCACTCATTTATCGGCACTCCAGGAAGCTGTATAAATCATGCCGGACGCCATCGACCCGAACTTTACTCATGATCAGTAGCTCAGAACAACTCATGGATTTGCTGCTTGCTTTGATCAATATTAAGTTATTTAAGAACTTTGATGACTGACCATTGGGCGAACTAGGATTTTATTTCATTTATTTGTGAATGTGTTTGTGTTGGCTTTGGCCTCATGTTTGGCTAGTTTTCTCTTTCCACTCTCTCGTCTTCACACTTCTTTTGTCTTCTAACCAGCGATTGCAGTAAGCGGCATGGCTTTGCTGGTGCAGTCGGAGTGTATGTAGGCGGAGGGAAACCCGGAGCCAGTCAGTGTAAAATAAATATGGACGGTAGAGGGGCAATCGAGAGCAGATCATCTGTTTTGCCATCTGCTCACGCCACTATGTGCGTGGAGCCACATCGATGGCTGCTCAGTCTGTTGAGACTTTTCCGAATGAGAACTGAGATCTGCCTGCGCACACATATCCGTAGACAAACACGCATTTTCGCTCATTAGTGGATTAGATTCTTTGATTGACTGTAACACATGAGCAACAAATAAGAATTATGTGTAACACCATTCTTTTGTATATACTCTCAGTGCATTTGTTCACATTTTGAGGCATTTGGATGCTCATTCCCAGATTCCCCCACTCACCATTACAGAGCTCAATGCCCATGCATCCTCTTTTGGGCTCAGGTACAAAGCGAGGAACCGAGTCTCTGTGTGTGTGTTCCTCTGCACTGCTTATTTAGCAAAGCAGCTGGCATGGTGCAGACATTAGGAGAGATGGAGAGAGGAAAGTGCCAGCCTGGAAAGTGATCGCTGATTGTTCAGTTGGCAGTGTCCTATGTGCCAGCCTGGTGCTTTTTGTTAGCAACCAGAGCTCTAAATTCCCAGCTCTCAGTGGGGTGGGTTGCGTAAACCTACATGCATGCTTTCTTACGGAAAATTACCTCATATATCAGCTCTTCCTCTATTTGTGCATGATTTTTTTTTTTTTTTTCTGTTGGGGAAGGACATTTTGAGTGGGTTTGTATGAACTCATACAGGGAGCTAGTTTTTACATGCAGCATTCATCATTTTAAGCCGTTTATGGACAAAAAAATCAATAAAAATCGTTTTTCTTTTGTTATCAACTTTTTCTCTCTGTCTATATTGTTCTGTAATTCTATATATTGTTCTATAGTTTTATTTATCATTCTGTCCATAAGCCCTATAAAACTTATAGATAGAACCATTTTTTTATTTTATTTTTTTTACTTTTTCCTCAAATCTTTCAAACAAGGCTTTTTCAAGCAAACATTTAAAATTTATCAGGACAATTCATTTTAATTATTTGATAAATGTAAATTCAATTTGCAATTCTACATCACGTTTTCCTTCCTCTAATCATTTTCTCAGTTTTTTTGACCGTTTTAAATATTTGTGACCCATGTTGCTGTTGCCAAATGTGCATGGGCTAATTTCGAGCTACAGGCAAAACAAGTCAAAAATAAATTGATTTTGGTCGAATTTGAGGTTATCACAAAAATGAGTTCATTAAGCCCTCATTTGGCGATCCAAATGCTTCAAACAGCAATTAAACATCTGAAAATATCTTTATTTGTATGTTTTCTGAGAGGAGTACCTTTCCTTTATTCATGAAAAATGGCGTTTTTCTCAGCTCGCTTCACCACTCGCGCTTCCCTCAGGAACTTCCTCGTTAGTCCAAGTTTGGTATCGTTTTAAAGCGCAGCATTCCAACTTTGTGAATATTCATAGTGAATTTTTGATTAAATGAGTCTGAACCAATGAAATGTGATTTTCAAACTCATGCTAATGTAAACAAAATGATCTTACTCGTGCTGACTGACAGATCCGAAGTGCTCGCACAAAGGCGTTTCATATAGTGCGCGATCCCGATATACACAGTACTTCAAAACATTGAAGTAAAATATTGAAAAAAAAAGATGAATATATATTTTGTTATAGATATTTGGTTTTGACGAGGTGTGTGAAAAATTAGGTGTTATTAACAGGGGTTTTAAGGAATGGTTGCTAGGTGATTTTGTTTTGAAACCTTCAGAAAACTTTAACTCGATTTTTCTCAAAATTGACTCTTTCTACTTCAAACAGGTGTAGCTCACTCATTTTTTTGTAAGGTTCCAACAAAACATACATCAATTTGAAGGTTTATTAATATAGATTTTGAAAATAATAATAACTTTTTAACTTAAATAACACAAATTTGCTCATTGCGACTCATTTTCCCTGCACGGGTCACAATTTATAGGTTAGTAACAGTTTGGCATGCATATACTATACTTTAGTGTATAATACTTGAAATGTGTTTGCACTCAAAATTTGTTTCTAGGTCAAAGTGACTCAGAATAATTGAGCAAGTCACATTGAGCTGCATTGGACAAGTGAGGCCCAAACCAAAACTCTCCCAACTTTAACTCTTGATTTGTGTATGCAAGCTGTTGAACGGAGAGGCAATTGTATGTATGGCTGGGTGGTTTCATACGCTTATAAATTTGTTTTTATAGTGGACTTGTGCAACTGCTGTGTGTGAATGTAAAGTCTGTTTGTTGCGTACACGTATATAGACACATATATTGGACCACAAGTGGAAATGGTTTATATAAGGAGTCATAAAGCAGTTTTAATTTAATTTGTTTCAGCATCTGAGAATCAATAGCTAGTCAATTGTTATTTAGCCACACAAAGCAAGGGCTCCGTGATCAAACACAGCCTGATTGCTCCAACTCAAAGCACACCGGCAGGAAAAGACGTGTTCTGTCTGTAGCGATTATGTTAGATTTTATGGCCATGTGTAAAGTCAGACATGACTGTCATTGCTCAAGTCTTGTTTGCGTGCCGGCTTCTCCCTTCCCAGACATATGGAGCAATCGGATATCCTTGATTCATCTGTTACACTCTGAGTGACTTGTCCTGAAATGAAAAGGTAAGAAGAAGGATGACTAAGGCAACTCTTTAGATTAAGGTCTCCTGTCTGTCATGTCTTGAACAATAACGCACTGGGTGACATGGAAACTGAGGGGGTCGCACAATTTGCCCCATATCCCCCTACCCGCTCTAGGCCTTCCAGATTCTGCTTTCTGTCTTCTCAGTGGACTCGCATGCAAATTGGACCCAAAGGGTTTACTTGCCATGTAAGAAAATACATAAAACAGAAAAGACAGAACAAACGGTCATTACGCCAAAGAGATCTGTCAGTCTTGCTGGTCCAAAAAGCGGTCCGTGTCTTGCTGTGCCCCCTTTGATACTGAACGTTTCCCCGTTATAAAAAAACCTTTGTTCCCAGCCTGCCTCTGCACTGTTGCCGTTTGATAGAGAAATCCCTAACATCCCCTGTTCCGCAGTAAAGCCAGGGATTTGCCATCCCTCTTAGGCATAAAGACTGTCCCCTCATTCGGTTTGAAGCTGTACCAGTTTTGCCAGCTGTCGTGTTTTTTTCCCCCCTCCCCTCTCTCACTGTCTCTCCATCAGACGTGTTTGAAGTGGCTCTGGCATTTGGCAACGGAATATGAGGGCTTTGAAAATTGGCCTGGCTGAAAGTTTAATTCCAGCGCCTGAGTCACAGGAGGTGCAGGGACGCATGCCGACTCGGTACGTTTGAACCTGTGCTTTGAGTGACCTTATCAGCCCTGGAGTCTTCTCATTAACGTCATTAGAGAGTCTGGTGTGAAGTTTGAGTCTGGAAGCGAGGAAGAATTGTCTCTATTTTTTTTTTTTTTTTTTTTTTTTTAGGTAAGGCAGTCACAATCAACCTTTGCTGTTCCAGTTGTTCTCAAACCACTGCCCCCAGAGGGACCCCCTTCCATTTGTGGTCCATCTTTCGAGTTGCTCTGGTCCACAAGATGAAGTGTTTGCCCTGTAAATCAGGTCAATATAACAGCCGGTGATTAAAGACATAGCCACAGTTCCGCCGAGGCCCATAAATAGCCGCTGTTCTGGCTGAGGATTCTCTCATAAGCACGCGTACACGTCTATCTCATGCTATCGACGCAAAAGGAGACTAATCCCTGAGCTCGAGGCCCGCTCTTAGACACACATACACACCGGATCTGTTTCGAGGAGGGTGACAGGGTCTGATCATCAGCAAATGCGATCTTCCCCCAAGAAACCCCCGTCCACTCTGATAAGCGCTAATCCCGGCTCGCGTGGAAGCATGACCGAGATCAATTAAACTAGCGACAGATAGCAATCAGAGCTGCAGGCCAGCCATCAAATGAAGGGAGGAGACAGAAGGAGGAGAAAAGAATCAGTCTATCTCCTGTTATCTTTTATCTTCCCTCTTTTCCTTTATCTCTCTCTCAGTGCCGCAGTCTTCCTCAGAGCCCCGGCGGCAAGCTGAGACTTGGGGATCAATTCTCATCGCCGCCTTACAGCTGCAAAAAAGACAACAAAGAACAATAACCGTCATCATCGCCACTGCCATTATATCTCTGGCCATCACGAGGATCGTTATCTCCCTGAATGATACTCCTCTCCCATGCCGGTTACATCAGCAAACTGCGTTTCCAGATGTTATGAATGCTGTGTCTATGGGGCTTCTTCTGTGATGATTTGATCTGTTGTTTGATGGTGGTGTTTAACGGCTTACTTACATGTACAAGAAACAATCCACCACATGTAGCAGTGTGAAGCATATCTATTAATGTATTATCTCACCCACGAATAGAAAGGAATTTGATTTCAATTATGTTCTTGGACCTCCGTGTAAACAGACGGCAAGAGTATCGAGTGTGCCGGTGTGCCAGGCACCCAGTGGAGCACTTTCGCACGAATCCCACAGTGAGATTGAACATGACAGAGATATGGTCTGTTCATATATACTATACTACAGGGGCAGCTGTGGCCTAATGGTTAGAGAGTCGGACTTGTAACCCGGAGGTCGTGGGTTTGAGTCTCAGTACCGGCAGGAAATGTAGGTGGGGAAGTGAATGAACAGTGCTCGCTTCCACTCTCCTTACCCACAACTGAGGTGAGCACCTTGAGCGAAGCACCTAACCCCCAATCACTCCATGGGTGCCACAGCAAAAATGGCCTGCCCACTGCTCCGGGTGTGTGATTACGGTGTGTGTTAACTGCTGTGTGTGTGCACTTGGATGGGTGAAATGCAAAGCACAAATTCTGAGTATGGGACTCCATACTTGGCTGCAATGTTTCAATTTTCAATTTTCCAAAAGTGCAGTATACAACCAGAGCTCACTGTGTCTGCATCCCACAACACATTGCCTTCATCTTGACCTGCCATTTCTTGTAATGATGCACCAAAATGTTTTATTTTTTTTCCTTAACAGAAACCAAAATTAAAACAACAACAATAAAAAGTTTGGGTATTTTGATAATTGAACTCGGTATACTGTTCAGCCATAGTAAAGTTCTTCAGCAAACGAGTTTCCTCTCAATATTTCAGTCGGACAAATATGTATAGCTATCTTATTTGTTCACAGTAGTGGATCTGCACTACTGATATGTTTACCTCTCATAGCTTATCCACACTGTATGAATGAAGTAGATGCTGACTGATTTCCGACAAATATTTTCGGTTGCCGAAATTTTTCGCCTTCACTAATTTCTAGTATGACGAATGTACTGCATTGGAAGCAGTATGATTTTTAGCATATCGTCGCTGCCCGATGAAACTCACGTATGTCCAAAACGGTTACTTTTCAGGAAGTGAAAAAAAAATTTCAAAAGCAGTTGAATGTAGCGTTGTCATACTTGGTACGGCATCTTTACACGTAACCATATTCTTGCCAGTGTAATGATATAATCCACATTTGACCAAAATTGAGTTTAAATGGACATACGTGCATATTTTACAGTAACGGTGGTCGATACGCGTTCTTCCGATCATTAATTAGAATGGCCAAGTCGCGTTTCATATTGACAGATGAATACGCTCAGTTTATTAAATGGCCTACGTCTTAGTTTTATTAAATACGCTTAGTTTATTTAATATTGTGGCAACCAGGGCGGGCGAGAGCCGTTAGGGAACGGCGCGAGGGCCTAGTCTCTCACGGAGGAGCTCCGGGAGCATAAAAGGAGGAGCGACGACCGTGGAGGACGAGAGAGGACCAGGCCTGGACTTTGCGTTATGTTTTATTATGTTTGTGTGGCCTGCAGACGTCCGCGAGGGTCTGCCGGCATTACTTTCGTTTTGTTCTTTGTTTATTTTGAATTAAAGTTTTGTTGAACGTTCGCCGGTTCCCGCCTCCTTCTTCCCACATCTACGAACTGTGTTACATATATTAATTATACATTTATTAAATGTCTCTTCAAACTATGAAGGGACAATGAGTCAATACACTGACATGGTAATGCTAGACAGATGCTTTGTTTGCACAGTCCTACCGTAATTTTGTCACTCCTAGACGTACGTCAGGGGGGAAACGTTTACCTCGATAAAGGAAAGTCATTGTCTCACCAGGCTATGTTTATTTGGCAATGTAACCTCACAGTGTTATTTGGCTATCCAGTGCTGAGCTTCGATGAAACTTCACGAGACCGGCGAGATGCTTCCACAGGGCGGGAGATACGCAGCGTGATTGACAGCTTTGACACCAAATGGATATACGTGAAAATCAGATGACATGATTTCACAACTTTTCATTGGCCATTTAGATATGCGAAGCATACAGTATACGGAAATGAACCTGGACATTCAATCCGACGAAAAATCTCAAAATCGGCAAAATGGACATACGTGGTTTTCATCGGACAGCGCCGATATAGTTTTTGACACATTATTTGGCAAGACTTTTAAAGTATAAAAGCTATTAAAGATTAAGATGTTTTACAAATAACACAAAGTTGTATTAAAAATTAAGTGCTAACTGTTTCGGTCAATGATTTTGGCCCTCCAAAACCGAATATTTTTTTTTGTTTTGAAGTTTTGCCAGAATATTTTTAGTTGCCAAATATTTGATTCATTACTAAAATGTAGTATGGTGAATGCATTGGAAGAAGTATGATTTTTAAAGCTGCAGTTCTTAAGTTTTGCCTCTTTGTCGCCATCTCTGTTTGAAAACTGCAATTATAGTTATTTGCGGAATTATCATCTTTACGTGCATTGTGCATCGGCACTACTCCTCAGTGCGGATGAATCTAATGTTTGCTGTCAGTCTCTACATCGGTGTGGATACTGTACTTCGGAATCACAGATTGTACATCTTGGAAGTATGAATTTTCACTGGAAAATGTCATCTGAACAAGTAAGTAACATGTCTGCCACTTTTGGTTCCGACCAACTGAGATAAAAGCGTTTCAATAAATCGCTGACATGCTTGAATTTCCCGCTCAAAACCCACCAGTACCATTTGAATTAGAAAACATTATTACGAACTTACCATTATGAATCGAGCTAAGGTAAGGAGATAGTTTTGAACACTGGCTGGTTATGTACTTGCTCAAAAATAGATTTTGGATCATTTTTAACTAAATAAAGTTATGGACTGAAGATTTAAAATGTCCTTTTTGACACATTACTTGATAAGATTTGCTAAAGATTAAGATGTGTTACAAATAATACAAACTTGCATTGATGATAACTGGATATCACATGCTAAATGGAGCATACTGCTGTTTGAAAATGTTTTTGATGTGTATAATTTAATAGAGTGGCAGTGTACAGAAAAAAAATGCAAGTTAGCAGTATGCTAGCATTCCGAACGCTAGCTATTGTTTTTATGTTTTTGCTATTTTAATGTGATCAAGAGGATTGTAGTATGTATTATCAGGGTCACTGTAATTTGTGTAGTGTATGTGTTCCTAGGTCAGTGTATTTTGTTGGTCTTAGTGCAAATGTTTCTCTGACAGTTTCTCTAACCCTGTCCATAAACTATAATATACGGGAAATGATAGTTAAATTATTGATAAGAATGTTCATACCTCAGCCCTAAACCTCTCCTATCCCTGAAATATGACTGACTAATAGGAATTTTGTTCCAAGGCTAACAAAGATGTTGATCCAAGAACACATCCTACTTGGCAAAATCACCAGGGGGTCACTTTTATTATTCTTCCCAGAGATGCTGATTTGGCTCTGTTTACACCTAGTAGTAACATCTGTCTCAGGTGATCTGATCACAAGTGTTTAGGCGAGACACATGGCTGTTTACACCTGGCAGAAACATGCATTTCAAATGCGTCTCCTGTGACCATTTGTGGTCGAATATTGAGGGGAGGTTCCCTGATTTTGTGAACAGATATCTCTCTCACTTTGTCATTGTTGTACATGACTCATGTTTTCCAGTATAATTCTCAACATTCTTAAAAAAAAAAAAACATACATGTATTTGAAGCAAAATGACAATCTAATTTTCAAAAAAAAAAAAAGAAATTTGCCAGATGGAGAAGAAAAATAGACTTTATTCTTATTCCATATGCATTTTCTTGCTTTAAGCATAGGATATTCCACCAAAAAACAAGACAAAGTACAACAAATTGGGTTTGTATGTTTAGTAGCAGTATTTCCTTTGTAGGTTCTTATCATTTCCTGAAGTTACCTCTTTTCCCCAGTGACGTGCATCCAAGATGCTTCAGAATCTTTGTCATTTCCGTTTGTTCCCCTACAGCTCAAAGAAAGGACATCTCTCTGTGTGGAAATGCACGTGCGTGCATGCGAAAGTATTCAGCTTGTGAGTGTATGGCCTCATGGACTTCCTTGTTATAGCCCAGCAAGTCATCATTAGCTTTGTCTGTCTTGTCCCCCAAATCAACACAGGAAATGAAGCATCTGTTGTTTCTTGTGGCCACATAACACGCACATACACACCCTTCCGCAGCCGGGTCCCCCCTCCATCCTCTCCAAATCTCCAATCTAGTGTTTCCTTGCTCCTGTCAAGGCAGCTTCAATTACATCCCTCCCTCCAGCTTATGTCTTGGGTGGATTACATGCGCTCACTGTGGGCTGGCTGTATGTAGGCTATGTTGGGCTTTCTTTTCTAACACCCTGCCTAAAGACAATGCTGCTCTCGCTCCCCACCAGCGAAATTCCTTCCTTTGCAGATCGCAGCCTAGGAATTTCAGCATTTAGGGGTTTAGGCAACAAAGTCGTGAATAAAAGAGGCAATTTTGAATCTCATCTTCTCTATCTTATCCCTTTTTTCTTTACATGTGTTATTTATTTTAGCTTGGAAAGTCTGTTTTACTTTGTTTGCCAACTGGCTTCACTTGGAAGTGACCTATTTTGATAAGGGGGTTGGGGGGGAGGAGGTTTAGTTGAAGTCTGGGAAATTGGGGGCAGATTTGCTGGCGAGGCTGGTGTCCTGGAGCACATTGCCACAATGGCAACTTTATGCTCCCCAACATAAACACAACAGTCGGCAGTATCACACACTCGTACATCCCAGCGAAGTATATCCGGAATAAGAACTGGAAACAGGCCACAATCATTTCAAAGAGTCAATGTACACTGTGCAACTTCAGATAATTGGATCAACAATAGCACTTTATCAAGAGAGGAGAGTGTTTATAGTCTTTCAAACTGTTAGAATAAGCTTGAAATCCAGAGTTTGTGCACCCAAAAATATAATAATGATAATTAAAAAAAATGAATGCATGACATTTTTGCTCATGTTCACTTTTGAAAATCTACCAAGCTGCCAAGAAGCTAATTAGATTTAGCTTGAGGCTGTTTCTGCCAACTACATTCTTTTGTAGGTTTTTTTTTTTTTTTTTTTGTAATCAAATTGCATGCATTAAAAAAGACTTGGCTGATAATGGATTTTCTTATGCATTTAGGGTCAGAAATTACATGGAACTACTTAAATTTGTATTTTCACCATAATAATCTGTCCTTTTTTGTTTTGTTTTTCTTTGGACATGTTGGTAGAACATGACAGTAATGTAATTTTTTGAAAGACTTTTTATGTCTTAGTCATAGTTTTTGTCTAAAAAATGTCTTCACATTTAAATCAGTATTTTAATTTAATTAAATACAATTAATTTATTTATATATATATATATATATATATATATATATATATATATATATATATATATATATATATATATATATATATATAGGTGACATGACTATGCATGTGTGTGTTTGCTTGTGCATTTCACATATAGTCATATAATATATGAAACTAATAGCAATATATTAAAGATAATAAAATATATAAATTAAAAGATATATGGGTCAGTGAGTGATGCCTAAATTTTCTGTCCGATTGCATTTTTTCAGTTAAAATCTGGTTTAAATGTCTAATTTCTGAAATATGAATCACTGATATAGTATGCTTAAGTGAATGTTTTTTTTTAATGTTTTTTTAATGCTTTTGAATGTTTTTTTTTTTTTAAACATTTTTATCATTTTTATATGATTTACAGAAAAAAAAAGAAAAAAATAAGTCTGTTAATTACATTTAAGAAGGCAACTCTGAAGTTAGAGCAATCTCAAAAGAACTGCAAATACTTTGTTTCTAAACACTTGAGAATTTGTAAAAAAAAAAAAAAAAAAAAAAAAATGTTAAGCATGTTAAGGAAATGAGCTAATTTTAAGATAAATCACGGTCGCACCACGTGACATTTAAGGCTATGGTCAATTCATCTAAAAAAATCACTAAAATCAGTTAATTTAAAATTTCAATAGGAATTTATGTGTACGCAACATTCTTAATGTTTGAACAATTGCAATATATATATATATATATATATATATATTGCAATTGTTCAAACATTAAGAATGTTGCGTACACATAAATTCCTATTGAAATTTTAAATTAAGTACACATACTTGAATTATTTTCATTAACTCTCCATCCATTTTTCATTTTTAATATCTTGCAGTGTTTCTTTTTCTAGTCATTTTTTAATTGCTGTCATAGTGCATCTTTGTCATTGTCATTGAACGTTTTTGTCAGTTTACCACTCAGAAAACATTTGTTGTTGTTTTTCATTCTAGTGTGAATTATGTTTTTGTTGTTGTCAGTGGTGTAATTACTAGTGTATCTTAAAGTAAATCCCTAATAAGACATCATCTCCCTCCTCCAGGCCTTGAAGACGAAGTCTGTTTGGGTTTGACTTCTCAATCTGACCCTCAGTTATCTGCTACTGATCCATCTGTCGCGTGTCAGTCAATAGCCTACAGCCTGATTTTCCATTAGATGAGACCCCTGACATTCAGAAGTGGGTAAGCAAGCAGGACGACACGAAAGAAAACAACGAAAGGGGTTGATATAACTAGATCTTAACCATAAAATCGTATCTTTGTTGTAGTCGTAGTACAGCGGTTAGCACACATGCTTCTGACGTGCTGGTCATGCAGGATTGAGTCCAGATCACATTCCTTCTCTTTCCCTAATCGTTTCTGGTCACTGTCTTTTGTCTCTGTTAGATAAAAGGAAAAACAATCCATGCTAGTTTTAGCCTTAATGTATGAGTCACAGGAGTTTCACGCAGGAGTTAAAGGTTTAGTTAACCTAAAAATGAAATTTCTGTTAATTACTCACCTTCATGTCATTCCACACCCGTAAGAACAGCAATTTAATGAACACTTTCAAGGTCCTGAAAGATAATAAAGACATTGTTAAAACAGTCGATGTGACTGCAGTTTTATGAAGCGACAAGAATACTTTTTGTGCATAAAACGAGGATGGGGTTGAGTAATTAATGACAGAGTTTTCATTTTTGGGTAAACTAGCCCTTTAAAGCACTTGCTACCAAAAGAAGGAAAGGAATTACATATGACATTATCATCCATTCCAGCATGAGCGGATTTACCATTTACCCACCTCTCCACAGTCACTTGGCAGAATAAATGGAATAGAGATGCAACACATTAGAACTGTGACACTTTGTGACCAAATCTTCCATAATGCCTAAATAGTAAAGCTCATCTCCTAATCTATTTGATAAAGAACTGCTGGTTCTTCATGGGTTTGGGATTTATCCCTTATCCTGTTGGATCAAAGTGCCATGAAACATTAAAATACTGCTCATATGTATGTATTTGTTAATCTCAGCAGTTAAAGAAACACTATTTGAGCATTGAGAAGTAGAAACATTGCTGCTGGGTTATGAATTTCTGTGTTGTGTGTATTCCGTATATATGATTCTTGTTTGGCAAAGCTCTTATGAGATTCACTTTTTGCTTGAGATTGCTTTTACACTGCAAAAATGTTATATATATAACATTTTTGCAGTGTAAAAGCAATCTATATAGTAGTACAATGTCTTGTTTTTACCTGTTTTTCAGAGGGAAAAAGGTCTAAAAATCATTAAACCAAGTAATAAATTTACTTAGGATTCAATACTGCATATATTTAGGCCTTTTTTTGTATATTTTATTTTAAATATGAATGTATTGTGTCTTATTGTGCACTGTCAGATTTTTTTTTTTTATAATTTTTTATTATTCAAAATGAGTTAAAATGCGCAGTAGTCACTACACTTTATTTCTAGGATATTGGCTGTTTATTAGTACTTATAAATCATATTAAGTCTTATTCTGGTCCATTCTATATCCATTTATTATCACTATTACTATTATAACTAGTTTCTTATTAGCATGCATATTACTAGGATATTGGAAATATTATTACAATTTAAAATAACTGTGTTTATTAGTACTTATAAATCACTTATTAATGTCTTATTCTGCGTGACCTTGATGAATAGAAATCAAAAGAACAGCATTCTATATCCATTTATCCTACCCCATACAGTAAAGACTAAACAAAAGATTAGATTTTAAAACTGTTCTTTTGAACTTTCTATTCATCAAATAATCCTACCATACTATTAATAAGACATAATTATGAGTTTAATGAGGCAGGAATAAATACTTTGTATATATATATATATATATATATATATATATATATATAGCCTTGGTGAGCAGACGAAATATATATATAGTTACACTTTTTTCGTAAGTTGAATAGTTGAATATAGAAGGCAGACTGGCGGAAGCTAGATATTTTACTTTATAACTTGTTAAATATTAATATTTTTCTTACACAAATGCATCGCTTCACTTCAGAAGGCCTTTATTAACCCCTGGAGCCGTGTGGAGTACGTTTGTGATGGATGGATGCACTTTCTTGAGCTTCATACTCGTTGGTCCCGTTCACTGCCATTATAAAGCTTGGACGCATCAGGATTAGGGCTGGACCCGAATATTCCATTTTGATTACTACCGAAGCTTCGAAGCTCAAAAAATGGTATTTGGACCAGCCCTAGTCAGGATATTTATTAATATAACTCAGATTGTGTTCATCAGAAACACATGGCTTGAGGGTGAGTAAAGCTTGGGGTAATTTACATTTTAAAGTGAACTAATCCTTTAATTCGTCCTACCTGAATCAAAGTATTAATTTTAAAGTTTAAATTATAGATAATAGATAATTAGATATTGTTTTTTTTTTTTCTTTAAGGATTGCTGGACTAATAAACAGTGTATAAATGTTACATGTTAAACTTCATGTGAAATCTGTCTCTTCCGAATGCCTTCATCCTCATCTTCCTCACTTCTTAGGCTCCTGTGGAGCATCTTGTCATAGTTAAAACGTTTACTACCTACTTCCCGTCGAGGGACCCCTACCGTTCCTAAAGCCCTTTTTCTGTAGCATGCCTTGAGACGTTTCTGCGACGCAGGGGGAGACTCTTCCTATCTGTCAGGGACCCCTCTACACTGCCTTCTCGTCCATATGGCTGCACAAGGGAGCTTTGGATCTTCTCTTCCTCCCTCTCAGAAGATGCAAGGGCCCACACTGAGCCAACATGCCATCCTTTTCACATATCACAGGCCTCGTAAACCATTCTGAGAAATAATGATGAGAGGGAGGGAGGAAAGAAAAGATAGGAACAGTCACGAGTTGGGGGAGAGAGAAAAAAAAAAAAAAAAGAGTATCTCATACCCGCTTGTCCCTGGTTTCCTCTACAACTAAAGTGAATGCGCCGAGCGTTGCTGTATAATTCTGTTTTAATGCGTTATATTGGATCCAGACAGGACAGATTGACTAAGCCTCACCCAGGGAATAAAGCTCGTCTCTCTATTTTCTTTCCGCCAGCCCCCTTCCCCCACTGCCACCATCTTTTTTCCTCTCTCTGTGGGGATTTAAAAAAAATATACTCTCCGTTCTACTGTATCTCTCTCGCTAGCTGAGCTGCGCCGCATCTTAATTAGCGGTTTTATGGCTTTCCCAAGTTTCAGTTCTTATTGCTTTGCGCTTATTTTATTTAAAAGCCATAATGGAAGCCAATTTTCCCGGTTTGGCTTTGAGAGAGGGGGGAAAAAGCCATTTATAAGAACATCATCAACAACATAATGTTATGAAGGTAGTCATGGAGGCCCCTGCACTGGCAAAAGGGAAAATTGCATTGTCTCTTTCGTGGCGTACTAATCAACGCTGAGCATGTGGGATGCTGATGGTTTTGTTTGTCTCTAATGTTGCCAGGTTCACCTCGCTGTGCCGGATGGAGCAGATTACTGCTGCCGCCGCCGTATATTACAATAGGTCAGACGTACAAAATGTGCATCTTTTATTTTTAATGCCTTATGAATATTTAACCACGGGGGTCAAGTCACAAGAAAAAAAGTGAGTGTAGAAATCAATAAATTGGATTTTTAAATGGATTCCAGTGTAAGACACAGGGTCTCTAAGAGAGACAGACACTAGAAA